>NC_137824.1:47955601-48048101 GCF_963921795.1 Nannobrachium achirus | reverse complement strand
ATCAAGAACGTCGTTATGACCGTAGACTTATGGCATCTCTCTGCTCGTGTGCACACATTCGGAAGCTCATAATAGGCTTGAGAAGGGATTAGCGGGGTGCCTATAACTTGACCCCCTTGACCTCTGAGCAGACGGCCTCTGAGCTACTGTGTGGACAGACAGCGACAGAAGAAAAGGCACCCGCCACCCCATCGCCTGGGCTTTTGCCTTCTCCCCTCAACTTCTGACGCTTGTGAACTGCCCTGCCAATAGCCAAGCCTGACCCCTTTACAAAGGGAGGTCTGCCAGTCAAGCCAGCCCATTATAAGGCACTGGTTGAGTTTGAAGGAGAGAGGGTTCAACCATTAACCCTGGCGTCCTTATTTAGGGCAAATACTCAAAGATGTTCAACATTTAAAATATTTTTGTTACACTTTTTTTTATAATCCCAAAACACCAAATCTACAAGCTCACAATGCGTCACATGTGAGTTTGTAGAATGGCTATTTTTGCTATATATCATACAGTATGTCTAAAGGGCTGAAGTAGTTAAGCCCAGGAGCTGCTATTGAGATGCTGATAGAATGGAATAGAAATAGAATGGAAAGCAACGGGGTACAGTTAAGGTGAAAAACAACAATATGAACCGTTCTCTTTGTCAGAAGGTAAAACCTCATTTGCTGCAACGGAAACAGCATCAGGGCTTGTTAGGATGTACATCTACAGTGTACCTCAGCGTGAGGGAGTGAGTCTTAAATGAGTGACATGACTTTGCAAAGCCAGTTTGTAAGAGTGGAAAACAACGAAAGATATTATTTATTTCAAAAGAAAATGAGCAGAGAAAAACAATGTCAAATGTCAAAAATAATAATTTTTGATCTTACCCAGGTCAACTCAAACCGCCACTCCGCAACCCAACCGTACAGAACATTACACATTGAGTAATTCCGTCCGTCACAAAACATTATCGCTGTGTGGGATGTACAGATTAACCGTTACAAGCAACATATGTGCTGTCAGCACCGTACACTTCTCAATTGGATGTATGCAAAGGATATGATTTATGTGGAACTTGGCCTATATCGTAGCAGGAGGCATTGATTTCACACCACTCTTGGACGGAGAAGAAAAACAAAAGTCTGAGTGATGAGACCCTACTGGTGTAGCCCTGTCATGGGCACGCGGGCGTTTATGGGTGTCCGCGGTGAACCAGTGGAAAAATGGAGGCGCTGCGATCGGCACGCACACAACCGACATACCAACCGCAGGCTGCCTGTTTAGCCCCGATCCAGAGGACCTTCCTCTCAGGACTCTGATGACGAATGCTATTTATAGCTCATTTTAGCCCTGGCATGTCATACTCCTGCAGCTATCACCTTTCACTTTTGCTATATTCCCATAGAACAGTCAAAGGGATTAAAATTACAGCCTTCTCCAGTCTTATTATACAATCAATACCGTATCACAAGTGTTCTTCTTGGATTCGGAACAAACAGTCCACTAAATTAATTTCTGACAGTCTGAGTAACCAATATAGTGTTTGCAAAGAATAGTCCCACGAGCCATTCGCATATTGCTGCTGCAGCAACAATGCTTCCAAGACTAAGAACGGTTGAGCATTGTACATTACTGAAGTGGGGCTGCAACTATCAATTATTTTCTCATCAGGTCCTTGTTGGGGTTTCCAGGGGTCTCCAGCAAAATGAGGAAAAGTTTAATCATTTAATGGAAGACGTCACTTATTTTCAACCTATCTTCATATAAATGGTCTTCACAAAGACTTATGATAAAATGGTACCACTGATTTAATATGATTAAAAAATCATTGTAATATAATATTAGATTTGGGGGAGCCATTTTTAATCAGTTCACTAACTGCTGCACCCTAGACTGAATCAAGACTGAATCCTGCTCATGTATGGTGAATCAGGCTATCCCAGCTACAAACAATACATTTATAATTATGTTCAATCACAATAATTACTGTCTGGCAAACCTGCATAGTGTTATTTTGTATTTCAATGAACTAGAAAGCCTAATCAACTATTTATACAATGTTGTGCTTTCCCTCCCGAAAAAGCCCTCAACTGTGTGAGGTCAATGCACAAATTGTATAAGCAGATGAGTGGTCAAGAGAAGCTCTCTGTGGGTGCATGACCTCAGCCCTGTCTGTTGATTCATTATCTCAACCTGTAGTCTCTAAAAGTGAAGCAAAAATAAGCAAGACGCCTTGGCAAAACAAAAGCAACGTGCTCATAAATCTAACAGAAGCCTCTCTGCAACCCTTCCAGGCCATCACTGTCGAGCAGCACAGCGAGTGGCTTGTTGGTTCGGAGTCCACAGAGGAAAGGGAAAGACAGGACACGGTGTAACCGCGAGGAAACCGATCCCCCGCCGGGACACTGTGACCATTAGGGAGAATTTCCTGATTGTACATCTAACCTTTCAGCAGCTCTAGGTGATGGCTTGTCCTGGGAGGGCAGCTTTACCATGTGTCCATGTCAGACGCTTGCTTTGACTGCTAACTCTGAGGGAGGAAAAACCTCTCTCCACAAAGGAGGCTGAAACATGTGGTGGAGGCAGGGATTTGGCTCAAGAAGACAGCATGGACGTCCGCCAGGCTTTAGATTTTGAATGACCCGTGACCTCACAAAGTCACACAAGTTCGACGGACTTACTTAGTAAAGAGACAAATTTTCAGACCATGGATTAAGATTGAGAGTCAATTCAAGGACATCATTTTCAGGCAGTCGGCGAGTTTTACAGTGCTGTCAAAGCATTCAGAAATGGGGCTTATTATGAGTCAGTTTAATATAGTAATAATTCAGCCAGGTACAATCCTTTTAGCTGATTTAAACCATTATTCTGTGTTTGATACACAGGGCAGAACTTAAATATCCATGGCCAAAACGCAAAACCTATCTGCAAATATCATGATTTTTGGATTTCACTTGAAATGAGGACAACAGGCTATGCTTCACATGGTCAGTCTGTCTGCAAGATAGTTCTGCCCCTAATTTTGCCAAAAATGTCATGTGACTAGAAATAGTAGATAGGTTTTAATGTTGAACACACATTTCTTTTTCTTTTTCCCAACAAAGTGAATTTTTCAGATGGGAGGTTTCGCATGAGTTTGTCACATTCAATAACCACTTTGGTGGATTTATGGTGATAGTTTCCCACTGTTATCGGACCATCAGTGCTACAATAGTATGCTATTTAACATTTGATCTGATTTCCTTTTCCTGACACTGCAGAGTGCTACTGTACACCACTCTGTTTGAAGCGAGGCAAGGCCCATATTGATCACATCACTTCATCATTAGCCAATTATACTGGGGATATGGACTTTCCCCCTACTTATCTATCTATCTATCTCTCTGGCACGGTTTCAACATTCTGACCAATATGACTGAGTCATGTGACAGGGGCTTTGTCAGAGTAACTGTTGTACCTGTCTGTGTCCCCTTTAAAGCCCATATACGGAGATCCCTCCCTGATGTCATCAGTATATGCCCATATATGGCATGCCCATATACTGTACATGTATGGGCATTTGACGGTTCTGGACGAATGGATATCCATTAGCCAATTTGAATATAGGATACTCCAAAATAGACAATCTAAAACCTCGACATGCCCAAAATAGCGATGCCAAATTCAAAGTGATTAATTGAATTACCATTTCTATATTTCACCAGCTAGAAGTTAACCCATTGAGAGAATGCATACATATTACCTATTCAAATTTCACTCTCTTCACATATAGACAGTTGAAGAATTATGTACTAAATCTAATCTAAATCTAAATCTAATATTCTCTTGGGGGATCCTGGTCATGGGGCACAACAAATATTTTCAAATGGGGGTGCGCGGGCTAATACATGCAGTGCATATGATTTGATGGTCCTTGACATTAATTATGTTTGAGAGCCACTGTACTAGAGAAGCCAAGTGAGAAGAAAAAATAAGTATTAAGCCTAACCTCTGAAGACTAGCCTCTGACCCCACATTCCAGTCATAACAAAAGGACACAATGGAGCAGAAAATTATATTAAGTCTACAGGTGCTCATTATCAATGATGGAGAGGCGTTTCTGTTAAACGTTTCTGTTAAACAATGGCAGAATGTTTGGCTGCCCAAGGTGGACGTGGAGATGTTGACCATCAGCCTGACATTCTTGAGGGTTTCCTCGACGCATGCTGCGTTACCTTGAGGGGTCTTGTGCGGCCCGCATGTTTTCCATGCGACACATCCGCAACAGTTGTCATGCAGGGATTCCGAAGGCCTGCATAGGTAGCAGGTGTGAGGCTAAGACGGACTTTCCAAGGATGTCAAGTCAATGGAAGACTCATTAATGTCCTTCCCCTCGCTCTGCAAACAAAGGGAATGGAATGCAAGGAGGATGCCTGTCGACATGCCGCAGATGGGCCAGATAGCGCTCTCTGAATAGGATCTTGATCACTGCTCCAAAATACTGTTTACACTTGGGGCTCACTGGGGCTTTTTCAGCCATCTTCGGAAGGGATTAAAAATCATCGCTGTCGGGCAGAAACCTTGTATCTTTCATATTTGTATGTTTTTTTTTTTCATAAATAATTCCTTATTTTATAGTCTTGTGCAGAAGTAGATGATCTACAAGCTCACAACTCATCACAATACAATGTGTTATGAGCTTTTGAAAAGTTCAGATGTTCTTTTCTGCCTGCTATGACATGCCCACTACTGAGGTTTAAAGTGGTTCAATCTTGTCTGTGGGTCTTAAATAAATATTGAACCAATTCAAAGTATTAACAAGAGCTTGTGACTAAAATAATACACTGTATCCGCTGTAAAACAGATTCTCTTGTCTACTTCCTGAAAAGACAAAACGTTTCCATCCAACAGCGACAAAATCAAAAAGGCCAAACAACAGATTCAACATTGACTGCAGTTTTTAAAGCCAGAATAAATTAATGCCATCCGGTTGAAATGCTGCTTGTTTGCCAATTTGATTTGATCTCGCTGTACAGCAACAGTGGATTAAATCAATGAAACAAGTCTGCGAGGCGCCTGCTGGCCTACTGGTCCAGGCGCACACCACTTAGGCATTGCCACATGCCTGGTGGTGTCGCCGGTTCGATTCCCGAACCGGACGACCTTTGCCGCATGTCACTCCCCGTCTCTCTCCCCATTTCCTGTCAGTCTACTGTCCTATCAATAAAGGCATAAAAGCCAAAAAACAAATCTTAAAAAAAAAGTCTGTGAATGATTTGGTTGTTTTTCATGTTCTAGGGCTAAAAAGAACAAAGGGTGGTCAGGAGAAGATGGAGCATATTGCCACTTCCTGCCTCTGCCTCCTGATATTAACCACATTTTAAATATTGCCATGGTGATTGCTGGAGATGGTCTTGAGAGCTGAAATTGCACATAATTGCTCCGTCTCAGCTTGAGTGAGTTCTCAGAGGACGTACGGTATAGTACAGGGCTGAACAGACAAAGCTTTAAAATGGCATTGAGAGGAAAGACATTATTTTATTCCTTTTGTATAACCATTACGTTTTAATTGCCATCTTCTAGTTTTATAAAGGATGAAAATCACATACAGTAAGCTGCACAGTGCTGACTGATGCCCGATTGTTATGTATCAGAAAGAAAACAAGAAATGTCAAACTATACCAGATTGTGCCAAGCTAAAACCCTTGAAAAGTAGTCATGACTTTTGCATTTTACTAAACATGACCAAAAAATATATATATTAAAGAATTAAATGAAGGTGCCTTTCATATCTAAAGCCCTGTAGTGGATTTATTAATGCACTCTTTCAGGTACAAACAATCCAATATCTAACTGTAAACATAAAAATCACACTCGTGTGAACTGAGCGGTGGTGTGTGTGTGTGTGTGTGTGTGTGTGTGTGTGTGTGTGTGTGTGTGTGTGTGTGTGTGCAACAGCGCCCCTCCCTTAACATGTGTGGTCAGAAAAGGTTACTGCAGGCTACGGACACGGAGACAGACAGACATACATACCCACACACACGGCCACGTATAGGAGCGTTGTGACCACCGCTCAAAAAGTAGAAAGGCAAATGTGGTTGCCCCGACGCGAGTCGTGGGTTGCGGCTGCCGGTAGTGTTGGAGGTCAGGCACTACGTTGAGTACAGGATTCTCGATGTGTTTATTGGATTTTGTAATTTTTGTTTATTAGGCCCCTATCACCATGCACAGGAATACTACGCACACTAGGTCCTTATGGTGGTGCAGGCTCACGGCAATGAAATCTCAGAAGATGTCTATAAAAGACAAAAGAGTGGCCGCACACACCTTATAGCCAAGTGCCAAAATTTTTATAAGGACACAGAGTTTCGGCAGTACAACTGCCGTTTGGGCAGTACAACTTTTGTATTTTATAGACATCTTATTAGGCCCCTATCACCACTATTTTTGGAATCCAAATAGGGCCGAACGGTCGATCATGTGTATCAATTTATGTGAGATTTGGACAAAATCTGTAAGAGGAGAAAAACGTGTTTTGAATAAAATTCTAAATGGTGTGAAATCAAGTTCGCTGCAAATGAGTGTAGCCTGTATGGCGAGTTGCAAGGAATCCAGGGAAATTAACGTTTAATTTTATGATCTACGGTTCAAGAGTTATAGGCCGAAGCGTAAAGTGGGCTGTTGTAGCGCCACCATTAGGCAGACTGGTGTAATTATTATTTCTTGGATAGGCCTTTGGACGTTGAACCTCTCTTCCAAGTGTGGTAACTGTGGCCCTTGCGTTTTCCCAGAGAAAAAAATACTTGAATGGGAGTTTTAGTATATTCCTATTCAAGTCTGTGAGAAGTTTATTCACAAATACATTTGTACACATGACTGGTGTGTGTACTGCCAAAACTGCAGGAGGTGTAGCGTGTGTGTGTGTGTGTGTGTGTGTGTGTGTGTGTGTGTGTGTGTGTGTGTGTGTGTGTGTGTGTGTGTGTGTGTCCATCAATCAAATAAAACATGTATTGAGGCAACTGATGCATATGTCCCATTTACAGTATGTAGCTCTGGCAGTTGTGACGGGATGCCTTAGCCTGAGAGGACGCTCAGGTAAACGTATTGTGCTGACCAATCTGACTAGCCATCGTCACGAAAAGGGGCCGCCCACTTGTCCCTTTTCTGTGCGCAGCCATCATTGACTCTTGTCTCGAGAGATTGTGTGCTGACTGATTCAGTCAGCACAATAAATACTCTTTTCATCAGGACATTAATGAAGGAATATTTCCTTCAGTAGCAAATAAGTTACAGCTTCTGAATGGCAAACATTGTGTAACTCTGATCCACAACATGCGCTGGCCCTCTGATGTACTAGTTCCTGATCCTATCCATCCTTGTTACACATAATTTTGGCCTAAGGGAGGCGCTAGAGGAAAGGTCATGATGTCAGCTGGGTGGGACAGCAGGATGGTGGATCTGAGATCATGAATTCACAAAACGTGAAAAATATTCACAAACAAAACAAAGGCATTCACAATATTATGTGAAAGATATTCTGGGATGTACTGCCTTGGCCGACTGGAAGTGTGCATATAAGGAATTTGGCGCTGATTGGTCGAGTGGTTTGCAATATTTGCCATAGACACACAGACAACACAAAGAGACACACAGACAGACCCTCTTCTCAGGGGCGATCTTAGGGAGTAGGCTGTAGGGGGGCCCTAAAGGCAAAAAATAATATATATCTATATATATTTTGGGAGCAGCCTTTTGGGGATTTTTTTGGGAACCTTTGCAATAATAATATAGCAGCGTCATACCATACATATTCTGTACATTAAACAGTTTTATGTCTTATAATGGAAGCAAGGTATTCCACACAATTGTTGGCTCATGTTGCTGAAGTAACTAGAATATTCTCTTCAGATTAGTAGGCTACTAGTAACTGACAAAAAGAGGGATAAATAGAGCTTTGTTTAACACTACTCTTCTTGTCTTCTAAGCGGCTTTCCTCCTTGGAGAAGGATATTTGATGAACAATATTCTAGTACTATTATATATTACACACACAGTGCATACTAGGGCTGTCTTCTAAAAATCGAAGAATCGACGAGTCGTTTTAAGCCCCGGGAATCGACGCCAATTGTTTGAGTCGAGGTGTCGAAAATATATTATTTTTATATCACCAGTTACTACTGTGGTGCGCTGAACTGGTGTCATGTACTTCCAATTGAAAGAAGTAGCAATTGGCGAACAGTTATTTATTGTCTCGCACCAGCGCAGGGGTGAAAGTGAGCCGGAACGACCGGAACTGCCGTTCCGTTAAAACATTCGGAGCCGGAACGGTGAGGAGAAGCAAGCTGTCAAAATCCCATATTAAATAACCTGCCACAGCACAAACGCACTTCCAAGAAGTAAACAATCTAATAAAGTCAGATTAACATACACAAGTGTAGGCTACTAGTTACATTTTCTAATTAAGTGCTTCTGAATTGTTCCAGTGTTTTTGTAATCCATGCTGTTTGTGTTTCGCTGTGTTTGCGTCCATGTCCACACTGCTAGCTCTAGCTGGAACGTGCATGGGCTGTGCCTCCCCCTGTGCATGATCCGCTGATTCTGAATCTGTTCTCTATGTTGACGTGGTTTAAAGCAACACTTGATTATTTATTTTTTTACACAAAGTATAAAACGATTCGTCGACACGTCGGAATGAATCCCTCAACTCGATTCGACTTCAAAAATCCTGAGTCGAAGACAGCCCTAGTGCATACAGGATACATGTAATAGGGAGTCGTGTGCAGGTGTTATCTTCAAAATGACTGTTAAATGAATACCTACAATACACGCTGTGTTAATAGCAGCATACAGTACAGTAGCATAACAGAGGTAAGCTATGACTTCTACCTGAAAGCTTACATCGCTTTCTTGTTTACTAGGCTATGCACAGCACTGTTCAGAATGAGATGGGTACGCCACATTTTGCCATACCCATCTCATTCTGAACAGCCATTTAATGTCTTTGTACAAGACTGACATCTACAAAATGAAGCGCATCAGCTAAACCAGTGAAGTGAAAGCCCAGTAAAACCGCCGAATCGATTCAGTTACATTTTCTGTGGCACTGCACTCGGGGTGAGTGTTTCTGAGGCTTCTGTCTGGGAACAAAATGTCAACCTTGGGCTTGGTCACCATGGCCACTAGCGTGGCCTCAGCTGGCTTGTCAAGGTGTTTTAATGGGGCCTGGTGATGGATGGCTCCATTACTGTACCACAGCATGCTGTGTCACCTCCGGCTGCCGACATGCTCCCCTCCCCGTGCAAGGATGTGATCTAATTGTTTGCAATGGAGGAAATAATACATATAGGAAACAAACAAACAACCAAAAAGAAAACTTCCGCACAAGTACAGTACTTCCTGACAACAAGACAAGCGCTTGATTGCACAGACATGGGGCCAGGAGACGAGGCACGTTTTGTTGGCTGCATGAGGAGGCCTATACTGTACATCCTTAGAGCTTTCAGATTCATTTGAAATGTAAAATTATTTTTACTATTACCTGTACATCCTGGCAAAGATGACAATACGAAATTATCAATTTTTTCAAACGTAGAAAAAAATGGTTAAAATATATTTTATTATTTAGAGCAGAGGTCTTCAACTTTTTCAGGCCAAGGACCCCTTTGTTGAGAGAGAGATGAGGCAGGGACCCCCACAACCTTTTCATAGATTCCATCGTTTGACAGCACAATCATCAGTGTATTTTGGATTCAAGTCAATTTGTGTTTTCAGATATATTACGACTTGAGCCGTCATTACCTAATAAACTTGACCTTTTACTCTGTGCTTAGTCTGCTATTGTTCCCCTCTACACCAAACCTCTTTACCGAAATAGCCGATCTACAAGCTCACAACGCCTCGCAGCACAAGGCGTTGTGAGCTTGTAGATCTGCTATTTTTGGCTACGGTTCTCAGAATATGGACACTAGGGTTCAAGTTGAACTTGTTAATATAAAAAGTATTGAAAGATTTGGAGGACCCCTTGTAGTAACTCTGAGGACCCCCTAGGGGTCCCGGACCCCCTGTTGAAGACCCCTGATTTAGAGTATAGAATTTACATAAATGTAGTACAGATACAGTAAATTAGTTGTATAATGTATATTCTGATAATAAATGTGGTTGTCATAGAATCCCAAGGCACACCTGGACTTGGACTTCCGACACACCGTTTGAGAACCGCTGCCAAAAGGGCTCCACGCTTTTAGAACAGCTACCACCAGACTATAAAGGGGTCAGGCAGCTGTTCTTTCATTTGAGTAGATTACTGAAGCAGAGCACTGTTGAAGTTGAACATGGAGAAGGGAGATGGCAGAATCAGCGGAGGAAGGGCCGACACAACAAACAAGGCATGGCCCAGATCAAGGTGCTCCCCCATCATCACCCTGCACGCTATCTGAACCACATTAGTCAGGCTTGAAAAGACTCCCCTTTCCCCATAACAACCACCCTTAACAACCACTGAAGATAGACAAGCAACAGTGAGATGGATAAAATCCAGAAAAAAAGAAAAGGTCAAGACTTTTCTCTGATTTGTCCTTTTCCTATGTGCAAAAATCAGGAATCTCTTGTCTGCTATATGGCCACATGTGGACATTCAGTAATACATTCCAGGTGTGTGTGTGTGTGTGTGTGTGTGTGTGTGTGTGTGTGTGTGTGTGTGTGTGTGTGTGTGTGTGTGTGCGTGCGTGCGTGCGTGCACTTGTGCATGTGCATGTGTGTGGGTGGTTCTTTCTCCTTCTGCCCCTCACAGCAACGCTGACCTGGGCTGGGTGCACAACCCGAGGGACATGACCATACTGTCACACAAAATCACAAGTTACATTTATTTTGTTACAAAGGCTTCTAAGTTATTGGGCAAATTTGTTTCGCTAGAAGGTGATGGGCCTTTCAGTTGGATGGCGGTGGTCTTTAAGTCTTTAATTATTTGAAACCACAGAAAAGGAGGAGGGACAGTGTTGTGTTTTGGGTGGATGTGCAAGTATGTCAGAGAATGGTGAGGGAAATTCACTCTCAGATTGATACAGAATACCATCATGGGTCCACGGAAATGGGCTGATAAAATATTTATCAATTCACAATAAATGTTTCACAGACAAAAATAAAACTTGGACTGTTCCAAGTCTAGCATGTTTGGTAGACGGGATTCACCAAAGAAACATGTCCTTCTGTATTCTGTTTATTCATCAAAACACACTTTTTGTCACTACTCCTAAAGATTTTGTACAAAACTCACACAAATCAGTACACGTTCCCTCTAAGGTCATGTAATTGAGATGCACCATTCAGATTTTTCAATTCCATTCCAGTTGCTCAAATTTTCCTCTAAAATTGGCAGTTTAGCAAAAGATGCCACAAATGTCCGATTTGGCCCATCACATATTTATCATATTTATCACATACGAGGGGCCTCTAGACAACATAGAGCCAAAAGCGATTTCACTTCCACTCACAGAGGGTACGACAAATGCTACAATTTCTTGCAGAAACGTTCTTGCAGAAACGTTCTTGCAGAAACATACGGTAAGTCTTCAACATAACTGAAAGACTGGAGTCTTCATCAATAACTTCATCTACTCAAGAACTTCTCATATATGGAGGGGAAGGGGTTCAGACATTAGTTCCATTTTTGCTATTATGTTGTTGGACAACTGTGTCTTTGATATTTCTGTTGTTTTACATTTTTATTGTGCTGGCATATGTTGTAGTTATTGTTGCTTGTTTAAATGATATGTCAGTTTATCCCACCTTGTGTAAGGCATGATCAGCCACTATACAGTTTATGTTCCCCCCATGACTTGGCTGTTATCAGCCCAGACCTATGCTTAAGTATTTGTGTTTGGTAAATTGAAAGAATTACACTACATTCCTATATTCAAGTGATTGATGATGGTGAATGATTTCAGTCATGCAAAGTTGATGGGGATTTTAATTAAATACATACAAGAGGTATTTTGTATGCTTTTACATGTTTAGGGGAAGAATGACTTAAGGGTACAAATACTCTGTATATCAAGTTCTGATTAGTGCAGTAAATGAGGGTAAATGGGTAAATAGATTCCTAAATTATCTTTCTACTCAATTCTGAGGCTTACAATAATCCACTTCTAATTCATTCCTTTAGGCTAATTCAGCAGGGCAAACATCTGAATTAAGATGGGATGGCTAATTTCCTTTTCCAATTATGCCTTTCATTTAGTTTTATTTCCGCACATTATGCTTGCCAGTGAACGGAGCTTGGCAACTCGTCCCAAACAGAAACGAGGTAGAAATTAATCAAATCCTTTACAACTGCAGCGACTTCTCGGCCAAGTTCACACACTGTTTAAATTCCAAGGCCGTGGAATGTGTCACTGCATATCTTTATTTTAACAAGTTTGTTACAAGTTGATGAGAAACAAGGAAATGGAGGCCTTGCGGTGCACATCGGGCCGGAGGCATTTGTCACAGACCGAAACGTGAGAAACTGAGCCTGACTAAAACCCAGCTGAACCCCGCTGAGCTCCCGAGCACCTGTTTTCTGTAAACACCACTGAGCTTTTGCGCCTCCCGATAACACCCTTCACCCGCAAACCCCACCCCCCATCCCCCCAGAGTGGAAGCCCTGTCCCCAGGGGATTCCAACTACTCTTATAACAATTCCATGGACCCTCTTCCCTGCATTATTCCCATCCTGAACAGTGACTAGTGGGTGCCAGCAGGGCAGGCCACGGCTGCCGACACAGATGGGAAGCCTGTGATGGCTTCCATATGTCGCATCGCTCTTGTGAGTCGAACCATGCTTTTAAAAAAAATAATGTTTTCTTTCCATCTCTCTGTTTTTGTCTTGATATGGACTGACCAGGGAAGGCGGGAAGGAGCAGCAAGCGGGACGGAAGGGGGTCAACAGCGATGCCCATTAATATGTCTCAGCACAAAACGGCACTCTGTTTAAGTTTGAACTCCACCTCTTCTCTCTCGTCTAGATGGATATTGTGAGGTTAAAGACTCTGAGAGGTTAAAAGTAGCACATTTTATGGCCAAGAAGCTGACATGAGATAATTTGTACTTTTGGGAGGGGGCGCCTGCAGTGTCTGCCAGGGTCTTGGAAATGGATCCATGGTGAGATTTCCCACCATAACTCCTCCCTCCGATACCTGTCACCAGATTTAGACATCTTTAAGCCCCTCTGGGGAGGCTAGTGACATGAATCTGTTGTTGTATGGTAAATATGAACCGATCGGAAGCAAAAAGGCTCATTTTGACACCGCGGCACTGGGAGGTTTTCCTGTCTGGACTGACACACGAGAACGCTAATATTCCCCTGTCTGATTGTAATCCCTGCAGCCGACCTCATTAACCAGGCATTCGCATTGAACCCTGGCTGAGTAGGGTCCAGAAGCTTGGCTGTCAATCAACACAGTTTTCTTTAAACAAAGGGCATGAGGAGACATAATCCATCTCTCTCTCTCTCTCTCTCTCTCTCTCTCCAACGGAGCTTATAAACAGGTTGTTTTAGGATTTAAAGACTTATGCATGTAAGCATACACTCGTACATAACATGAAGGCGTTTAAACATTAAAGGCAAAATATCACCTTAAAAGGGCTTTATAGCCTCACCTACAGCAAATACAAGTAGTGGGAGAATATAATTCAGAATTGGTCTTTATCTTTCATTTCTTTCTTTGGTATTGTGCTGACACAAAACATGGCACAGATCTTTGTAGGGCTGGTTTAAACCAAAAGCTTCCATCACTTTCATTCTAAAGCTCTCCCTCGAGCCCTCACACAAAGTAATTCATTGTGTACACAAGAGCCACACGTTAATGCAAGTTCCCGCTTATATGTTCAGGTTCATAGCATGCAATAAGGCCTTTACTTTCCATACTAAAGGAATTAGCGGAATTCCATGAGGTTCAGACACTGGACAAAGGTTGAATTGAGGTTCCCTGGTGAACTTTTGGTGGTCTTCTGATGTAGATGTTTCTGCACCCCCTCCCTCTTATTCACCTCTTGCAGCTTGAATTCAGAACCCCTTTTCTCTGCAACATGGAACGAAATAACAGCCCATAAAGTGACACTGGCTATGGGGCAGTCTGCCACTTGAAAACACAGAGCTGCCAAGGTGATTTACGGCATGCTCGCTTTTCCTGAGGGTGACAGCGGAGACAGCGACGGAGACAGAGAGGGAGAGTGATTGGGGCTTTTGTGAGGTCCTCTCATAAAAGGCTGAGCGATGAGACCCCACTGCTCTCATAACATTCCTGTGCTGTTGGGATAACACACTCAAACAGAAAACGATACTCCTTTTACGGCATGTGCCGTGTCACCAAACACTGACGCCGCTCTACGCGCTGTTCATCATGATAAAAGAGAGAGGGGGCTTTGAGTGGGACCTAAAAATGCCTTTTCATGGGAAAACTCACAGGGTCCGATTTGCTTAAAGCTAAGATGCAGAGGAAAACAAACAGTTATAGTTGCTCTAATTCCACAATCTCCTATTTCTGCATTCTCAGTCTGCATTCTGTAACTTTATAGCTCCACAATGTGGGGTGGAGTGGCTCTGCTGCCAAGTCCTTTTTTCCCCTCTGTTGGGTTGAGAGGATGCCACAGACTTGAAAGACAGACAGACAGACGGACAGGGCAGACAGACGGGCAGGAGGCTGAGTCTGGACAAGAGCGTTGTTGTGCATCAAGAGCACGCAGCCTGAACCTTATCCATTTCAGTCTTACAAAGACGCATGGGAGAGAGACATACAAGACAACATGGACACAAAGAGGACACTGCTCTGTCTGCTGTGTGCCATCATAAACTGCCATGTTCGTTCTCATGCCTGTGAGTTCACTGCTGGACCGCTGCCTGGGAAACAGATGGCAGGGAACAACACTGTCACCCACCCTCAACCGTGACATCCTGGTCCAGGCCTTCACCGTGCACCTTGCTACTGTATCAGGCTGACTGTATCTACTGTACGCCTGAAACCCCTCCGACCCCCGGCTAATCCATCGTCAGATTAGGAGATATTCAAGAGTGAAACTGCCTTGACAGCTGAGCCTCATTAGCCGAAGCATGCGCTTCCATTTTACAATGACTTACATTACGTGTAATGTGCACTATAAGGTTGTTCAAGTAGCACAGCCTGTCCTGCTGGACAGTGTCGGAGATTTATGGTACAATGGGACAGATAGACATGCTGAGTTAGCCCCCGTGTAAACCCTCCAGGAGATGAAATCGGAAGCCCCCTGGTCTTGTTACTTACTGACCAGCTTTACCACGTTAGACAATTAACGAGTTAAGATGGATCAGTGGTTCCTGGGATTAAGAGCAGTTGGAGATGCTGAAATAGTTTAGAAAGGATTAAAAGGGGACCTTGTAATACAGGCAATAAACCCTGTCACACAAAGCCAATATTTGGACATATTCTGTGATTCAAAATTGAGATAAGTTACCTAACAACTTGCTTAAGTGGTACCTTAGTCTTGGGATATGGATTTGAATAATTGTGATAAACAAAAAAGGTCAATGCGATGCACCTTTTTCAGACTCCAAATGAGTGGCAGCCAGACACAGAATACAGACAATACCTAGTTCACCAATATAATGATAAGCTGAAATACACAGGCACAACAAGGTCAATGTCTCTGTCAGATTGCCATGGTCTATTTCAGAGAGGGTTTTGGGAACAGGCACATCTCTCCTGGGTGTCTAGCTCCCTCCTGTTCAAAGACTTGTCGGCAGCATGAGGCCATTTTAATAAAAGTTTGCTAGCTCTTTCCACCCCCAAGCCCACCACCCCCACATACACTTCTAGTCTGGTTGGCAGAAAGTGATTTGAACTCAATAATAAGCGAGACGTCGGAAAATGTGTTAGATTGGGAGATGAAGGGAAGCCTTGACCTTGGCGGTTCATGCTGGTGTTCAGAGGTTTTGAGAGGGAAGAGGGTGCTTGGTGACTGCAGGTGGGTTGCCTCCAGCCCTCTCATCTACGTTCTCCATGTGATACCCGTCATGTGCCAGAGAACCAGCGGGTCTATTCAGCCCAGCTCGAACAAGAAAAATAAAAGCCTTTTGGAAAGGTTTGTTGGTTTAGTATTGGACTTCGTTATGTTGTCAAAAGGGGTCGCAAGTTGGAAAGACTAACCAGGAACTGGTCCCCCACACACACATGTTCCCTTGAGCAGAGAACGGATCCCAAAATGCTCCAACTTAATTGAAGTTGTCCTTAATTTTCAAGTACATTTTATAATTCAGACCTTTAAGTTTTATCAGGTTATCTAAGGACTATTGATCACCTTTCCTGAAAGTTTGTAGTTTCCGCTAGACCGCTACAGTATGTTCCTGTTGAATTGCTAAAATAGACAAACTACAGACAAATAAAATAAATAAATAAATAAAATAATATACTCAAGTAGTAGTACTTTGTTAACGTATGTAGTTATAGAACATGATTCTCATTTCTCACTTTAAAATTGTTAAGTGTTTCATTCAAATTCAAATTACATCAGTACTTCAGTACATACTCTACGGTATGTCTTCTGAACATGCCACTCCATTCAGAACAGGTGACTACTGAATATTCATCTCTTTCTCATTCGCCATGCAGTCAGGTTCTGAACCTTTTCAGGCTTCAATACACAGTGAAATGTCACAACAACCCACTGACATTCTCCCCGCTTCAACTTTTTCCTGGAGTCGACCGTGGTCCCTGAAGTGCCTCGCGTCCCTCGTCTTCCCAGCTTCCGTGCAAAGTGTCACGCCGCTGGTAAGCTCTGCCTCGCCCTATGGCCACTGCTGCCGCAAACCACCGGGGGTGCCCTTGGCGGCCATCTCCTATTCCCTGTATCTGCCACCGGGGACAACGGAGTTAGAGGCCTTCCTCGGAGGAACACTCTCTACAGCTCTCTGGCAGGAAGACCCCCCCCTCCTTTCCCCACAGGTGGCTCCGCATCTGGAAGCAGAGCACCAGCTGGGGCGTTGCAGACCCGGAAGACCAGATGGATGGGCGTTTTGTCACCGGTGGAAGTCCTCATTACCCTCCATGTCCTCAACCATCTCAGGGGTTCGCGTGTCACTTTGGGTCCATCACTCCCCCTGTCTGCCTCCGCTCCCGCTGCCCCCCACAGGCCTGCAGAGCTGTTGTGGTGATGCAGAGCCTGAGAAAACTATAGGATGTCTTCAGAGCGGAGAGCGGCGGGTGGTAACCTTGAAATATCGGCCGAGAGCACCGCACTTCACGTCTCTTCGAATCAGCGTCTTGGAGTTCTCACAACTATGGGAGACGCCGCAGAGAGATGACGTGCCCTTTGACCTTGCATGCAAGAACCTCATTTACAAGCTGAGAAAAAGATACTGCAATATATTATCTTCCCCTGCCTTGGAAAAGGAAAAGAGCCAGAAAGCTGCTCATCCTGGGTTATCATCACTATGAAAACATTAGAAAGGTAAACTTCTGTCCAGACCGTTTAAGGAGAGCACAACATACCTACTGTAAGATGACCGAGGATTCATCAAAATGTCACAATATCAAGTGGGAGTAGAAAAATAATACTGCTCACACTGTGCAAAGTGCAGATGCGGACCAAACAAAGATAAGCTGCAACTATGTCATGAAAATAACTTGGAAACAAAGAACATACAGTACACAAAGTAAAATCCTGAGTGTTCATTTAAGTCTGAGAGTGTACAAATTGAATATACATACTGTAACACCTGGAGGCCTTTTGGTAATGATTTACTCAATGAATGTATAATAGACAAATCACATTCATTATAATGTTGATACATGATCTTACTATGCTAATGCAAAATAACATTTAACAACATATACTGTAATGCCTTGACATACCGGTAACTATGGTACAGTTAAATGTGGCCTGGGAAAGGAAAGTCTGGGATTCTCTGCTGGAACTGGAACCTCCGCAACCTGACTCAGGATAAGCGGATGAAGGTGGATGGATGGATGATACTTACAGTACTGTACTAGTAGTCAGTAAAAACGGTTTACAGGCACTTTTTATTAATGGAAATTCAATGTATTTGTTTTTTATCGTAATTCTGCAGCGAGTATTGTGCAGTCACATAAAGCTTTGTTGTTGTTTTTTACAGCTGTCCAATATGTGTCAATCAATCACACCATTCTATGCTAGTGTAATGCTATTCAAATAATAATGACGCTAGTTAACTCCATATATATAATATAACCCCAATATATGTTATCCCCTTAAACTCTATATAGTCTACTTCATTGTACATCAACAGTGAAAATATCTACAAGCTCACAACGTGTTCCTATCTTTCGCCAGATGTTTGTCTATTTTCGCCATGGCCGGAATAGCGACGCTAGGATTCATATATTATGAGCCTGTTGAGTGCGTGTCAGTCAGAGTTGTTCAGCAGATACAATCGGCCTCTGAGGATCGGAGATCTCAGGATACCACAAAGTAGTGATGACTGAACCAGCTGTCCCTTCTGTGTACGAGTGTGTCTACACACACGCCAGCCTCTCATCTGCCTTTCAGCCCTCTTGTTTAATGTCTGTCTGCTTGGAGGGAACAGTGTAATCTTGCTACAATGTCACATGTGGCACATCCACTCCTCCCGCCCTGGAGTATGAGCTCTTGTCTTGGGAAACATGATATTGAGTCAAAACAGCTCGAGGAACAGAAATAACTTATGACCTGAAAGTGCCTGGGAATCCCTTGAAAGTACTCGATGACAGAAAAACAAAAAATATTACGTCCCTATCTGCTCTCTCTCTCTTCTGAAATGCGCCGCTGCTCTTTGGTCCGTGAACCCCCAAGGTAAATGGTTTTGTTTGCAAGCGCTGAATCACAAATGTTGAAAATCCACTTTTCATCGCAGCTGTGGTTGAACGCCTCACTAACTCCTACGTGTCGGAGCCTTCGTTATTATCATCATTAACGGTGTTCTTATCACAGCAACTTTTCACAATTGGCTCAGCACCAAAACATGCACTCAACAACTGCACGTAGTTCCTATGAGTAAAACCTGACCATGACTGACTGCCATTATTATTTTTAACCAGAGCTGCAGGTAACACGGTAGCACTGAATGGAGTACCACAGACAAAGGTATGATACTCAATTTATCACCAGGAAGATCACTCACCCTCAATATAGATGCATACCATGATTGGGCCTCAGAAGCAGGAGGATTCACTCTTTTTTTTAAAGACTTACGAATTGGGTGTCCTTCAATGTTTTTTATTTTATTTTATTATTATTTTCAGTCTAGAAAACCGGGGGCTTTAAGATTATTGAGCCACCAGGTGAGCACCTGGTAGAGCACATGTCATTAAGACGCAATCATTGCACAGCCAGCACCGGTTCAAGTCCAACCCAAAGCCTTTCATGCATGTCGGCCGGCTGGCCCTCCCAGTAGTCAATTTTAAGCATGTGCAAGCCTTTATTTGATGGCGATAGCAGAGAGAGAGACAGGAAATGTCAGGAGAGATGGGGAAGGGCGGAACACAGCCACGATGATACACGAAAGAAGAAGAAGCCACGTCACTGACCATAAACAAACCCGATATGCCCATATATAGGCCTGTCACTATGACTCAGAAATGACCATAAACAAACCCAATAATATGCCCATACTATAGGCATATATGGAGATCCAGTTGTCCAGAGCCAAAGATCCGACCACTATGCCCAAATATGGTCATGGTCATCAGACCGACCGACCAACTTCAAACTTGGGCAAGGACTCGAGGGAGTGCGGTGCCCACAGCAGAGTCTTTCGGTTATGCAGTTGTCGAGAACTCCTAATCCGACGATATGTCCATATATGGGCATGCCAATATATATATATGGCCAAAGAAAAGGGACACAGAAAGACAAAGTTGTGAGGGCCGCGTAACGGTCTGAACCTCTAGTATCAAAAGGGGGGACAACTGACAAAGTACTCTATACCACATGGCCACACTAACTGACTACCACCAGTAAGACTCCCTAATCGGGAGATAAGCGACCGTCAGGTCGCAGCTTGATTTTAGGCCAAAATGTGTAGGAGCAGTGTCCAAAAACTGTGTTTGAAAAAATCGGCCTGATGGTGGCGCTATTTGGGACAGATCCATGTTGATGAGATGAGTGTGGACATACTGTGTACCGATTTGCGTGATTTTAGGGCAAAATCTGTAGGAGCAGTGTCCAAAAATGTGTTTGAAAAAATTGGCCTGATGGTGGCGCTTCATGGGACAGATCCATGTTGATGACATGAGTGTAGACATACTGTGTACCGATTTGCGTGATTTTAGGGCAAAATTTGTAGGAGCAGTGTCCAAAAATGTGTTTGAAAAAATCTGCCTGATGGTGGCGCTATGTGGGACAGATCCATGTTGATGACATGAGTGTAGACATACTGTGGTCGCTTATCTCCACAAATAGGCCAAAAGTTTGTTTTACCAATTATCAAGACATACGGGCAGTTGACAGTTTGCCATGGTTACTCATTGAAGTTGAATCTCCATATATGGAGATAACCTACGCATCACACTAAGTCTGACCTCACCAGCCCATATTTGGGCATGAGCAACTTATGTCTCCATATATGGAGATATGATGACATCACACAGTCCTCAGCCGATGATGTGGCGTGATGTCATACAATACACAAACGAGCCCTACAGTATAAAGGGGCAATTCTTGCCAGGAAAGAAGCATTTCTTCGACTCAGACCTTATCGCCAGGGTTGGCTTATAGCAGCTGTCGGTAGATAATGCCGGTCTTATATAAGGGTCATTTGTGTACGGTGTGATTTGCCATGGTTACTCATTGAAGTTGAATCTCCATATATGGAGATAACCTACGCATCACACTAAGTCTGACCTCACCAGCCCATATTTGGGCATGAGCAACTTATGTCTCCATATATGGAGATATGATGACATCACACAGTCCTCAGCCGATGATGTGGCGTGATGTCATACAATACACAAACGAGCCCAGATAAGAGCAGGGCAAAGGTGTGACGTGTGACGTGTGACGTGACGGACGGCCGGTGGAGGTTTTGATACTAAACTGCGACCTTACGGTCGCAATAATTGCCGGACTATAAGCCGCGGCTTTTTTCCCATGTTTTGAACCCTGCGGCTTATACAACGGTGCGGCTTATATAAAGATTTTTACAGCTAACGCCCAGTTAGTTCGTTTTACAATGGTCTTTAACAAGGATTTATATATACCCGTAATTGCTGGACTATAAGCCGTAGCTTTTTTCCCATGTTTTGGACCCTGCAGCTTATACAACGGTGCGGCTTATATAAAGATTTTTACAGCTAACGGCCAGTTAGTTAGTTTTACAATGGTCTTTAACAAGGATTTATACATAGATTTTTACAGCTAACGGCCACCAGGGGTGCTCTAGCGGAAAGCAAAAAGGACACCTGCGGCTTATAGTCAGGTGCGGCTTATATATGTAAACATTTGTTTTTTGTTCTAAATTTTGCAGGTGCGGCTTATATTCAGGTGCGGCTTATAGTCCAGCAATTACGGTAGTTACTTGCTCCAAGTTATTCTCAAAGCTCTCAATTTAGAACCATTTATTTTTTGTCAAAAGGGGGGCATAATCTGGGCTTTAAAAGGGGGCTTTAAATCTCTGTGTATTATAAAAAAGGGAGCTTACGTTCTTTCAGCATCAAAACATGGGATGCTATCTCAAAAGTCTCCCACCACGCATGCACACACACACACACACACGCACACACACACCACCCAGGGTGCTAGTACTTGTCGCACATATTTGCCAATCGGCAGAATTATACCAAAAAATTTCACATTGTTTTTTTCAACTGCAATTTTGTTTGGTTATTGGGAAGGACTCTGTTCAGGAAGTTAGGTCAACACTTTTAATGCCAGCAATAAATCAGCCACTCGGTGGATTATAGAAGAAAATCCTATGTAGCAGGCGGTTGGAGCGTGTCCAAATCATGAACAAAGAGGTGCCTCTCTTTCCCTCTGCTAAAGGATCGCACTTGTTAAATGCAGCCTGAGGTTTGTCTTCTTTGATTTCCTGTAGGTCTATACTGTGGCTCTGTAACCCAACTTTCTCTGTGGGTTTTTTAATGGCTCTGCCTTCCTTCTATCTCTCTTGATTCTAATTTGCTGGGCACAGTTTTAGAAGCCAGCCGAGTGGGACTTGGTCAGTAATAGGGATGGGACGATACGCGATCTTATCATTTATCGTGATAAAAAACACTCACGATAATCGCATCGTGGAGATTTAATTTATCGTGATATCGTCCTCCGTCATGCGCTGGGATCAATTCACCTTTTATTTGCCCGAGCTGCATATCCGGTACCACTTAAACCCTCTATAATTGGTAAAAGGTACTTAATAACTTAGTAATATGTACTTGATACAGTCTTTTTTTTTCATTCTCTATCAAATATCTTTGCCAAAAAATAGCCGATCTACAAGTTGCTTGTAGCCGATTGCGACGCGTGGTGAGCTTGTAGATCGGCTATTTTTTGGCAAATGTTCCACCCCAGGATAATGGATTTTGATTATCGCGACAATATCGTAAATCGCGATTTCTTTTGTCACAATAATCGTGATATGAAATGTTCATATCGTCCCATCCCTGGTCAGTAATTGGAGTCTGTGCAGTGGCTGTCTCTGCAGCACGGCTCCAAACGATGCACAGGGGAGACCTCCTAGGAAACACTCAATAAGCTCTTCACAGTTAAGTATAGTCATCATTAGGGCCTTTTTTCCACTGTCGTGAACTGTACCACATGTCCTGTTAAACACCATGCGTTGAAATCACGGAATCCTTCAAAGCTCATACTCTTTGGCATGTTTCCTAATTTCTTTCATCACATCACAGAATCACATGATCCCTTTCTAATTTTGTTCAGTGCGAGGCTTTGTTGTTTAATGTGGGTCAATTCATATACCGGTACTTTGAAGAGTAATTTCCTTTCAGCTGGTTAGAGGTCAACAGAGTTAATAAAAATGTGAGTGAGAGCTGGCATGTTCAGCAGTGGTTGGTTGATATCCAGAGATGTCTTGTAAAAGTTTACAGCGATTACTTCTGCTACAAACAGTACTGTACCATTCCCTCTGCTCAATTTGACTCGTCTTGGAGTCAGAAAGCGGCTGTAAATTATTGCCTGAAAGAATCAAGGGAACTATTTCATGAAATAAATTGAAACCTGCTCAGTTACAATGATGGAATATGACCTCGCACTGGTGATGGTGAGGATATTTAACCACATGAACCCTAGCGTCACCATTCTGTGGCAAACATGTGACAATAATATCATATCATATCATCTCTCATGTTGCGTTGCAACACATTGTGAGCTTATACATTGGCTATTTTCAGCTAAGCGATATGGTGTAAAGGGAAAAAAGGAGTGGACCAAGTATATAGCATCCTGGGGACCCTAATCAACAAAGTTTAGGGTTTAAAGGGTTTAAGGGTTTAAAGGAGTCATATGAATGTGATTATTTAATTATCAGCATCTTAGCTTATTATTTATTATGTGTGAGCATGATTTGACATTGTTTGTAAGAGGAAAATAAATTCCATGTTGAGATACAACAACAAAAGCCTCAACTGCACTCAAAATCATGAAGATGTCTGTAATGGCCCATGTTTGACACAGAGTTAGGTCTGGCTTGTGTTTTTTCTTCTCTGCTGTGACAGAGATATTGACTGAGCTGCACTTGAGTAATAAAGGGCATTAAACAGTGATACCCCGCGCCCACAACCCCTTTTAAGGATTATGTGCTTACTTCAAAGCCCACTAGGCACCAAAGAGAGAGCATGAAAAAGGTGTTAATTGCAAAAATGGATTTGCCGCCAAGTCAGCGGTATAGCGGTCCCAGTGCTACGGCCACCAAGGTCTAACCCCCCCCCCCCCCCCCCCCACACACACACACACACCCCACTGGGCTGACACAGGGAACAGTCCGCAGGTTTTGTGTGAAAAAAAGACAAGGCCGAAGGGGGGGAAAATGATGAAAAGGAATTCTGTTCGAGCTGCTTTTCAAACATATATATTGCTCTGCCTCTTGAGGTTTGTCAGAGCTCTGGAAAGTTCAGATCAGGCGTCCACCGCCAAAAAGAAACAGATCCTGTCAGTGGAGGTATAGTAGCTCTCAGGAGGTGGGAGTACCGGTATGTGTTTCAAGTTGGTGTTCCTGAAGCTGAACCTATACATTACAACAACCAGAACATGCCATGAATCAGGGTTGCGTTGCCATCGCTTCCTGATTAAGATCCCCCCCCCAAAAAAGCTCCGTCTCACACCTGGCAATGCATGATGGGAAGCCCTGACACGCAGGCGCATGGTGAGTGACATTGTGATAAATGGCTGAGTGACAAAACACAGAGTCTGTGTGACCCCCTCCGACAAACGGTGCCGCTAAACCTCAAGAGGACAGACTATATTACACTCAGAGCCTCCAGCCTTGGAAAGACGTCAACATGATGTAGCAAAATTGCAGGAGGAGTCGTACGTAGCTTGTTTAAGCCTCATTTGGCTCACCATAACTGACAGCTCCCCTCTCATTATAAAAGGAGGTTAAAAATGATATTGAAACCCCCCGCGTGCCTGTGCAAAATCTACTCCCCAAAATTCAAGGCACCTTAAACAACGACGGCTCCCAGTGAACTCCCAACAACTCCTGATCCGCAATCATTTCAGGGGGAAGGAAGCCAATGACACGAGTGGCTGCTGAAAGACTGCGCTTCCTAATTAAAACAGGAAGAGTGATGACTTGGCTCATCCTTTGTGAGTTATCACTCTCTCAACCTCTCACTGTCCTGTGACTCAGCTCGCTGTGTTTTCCCCCAGATAAGTGAAGCTATGGCTAAGACCTTGTGACAAGACCAGGCCTGGCATGCAAGGAGATACGCCAAACACCCCCTCCCCACTCCGTGCAAGACACTATAAAACGCAAGTTGTTATGAATGCATCATGCATGTTGAAAACAAAGTGTTTGCAAAGTGCTTAAGAGTTCCAGCAGTGAAGTGGTAGTTACGTCCCCTGTGCTTTAGATTTACTGTTCCAATACCGCATCCCAGCATCCAGAGGAAGTGGTGGGTGACAGCATTTTTAAGGTGTGTAAGCAATGTTGCTCGAACAAAATGCCCATAATTCACGGGCTATTTAAGGGTTCCCCTTGGCCTACATAATCTTTAATGAGTTAGGGTGTATTTAAACAAGAGGGTCAGCCCCAGTCAAGTTAATGCAGTCCACTGCTGTAGCACTGAACCGCAAAACCTGACATTAATCCTGAGGGTAATGTGGCCCTTCCTGTGGCTAATGAAATCTGAAGCTTTTAAATGGCTGCACCTAATGACACTGCCTGACAGTTTTTGAATAAAGCAGCCGTGGCTGTTGGGACTGGTCTAAATAGCACACAGATGGCCCACACCAAAATGTTGTCCAGCCACCCCCACCACTTTTCGCCCCTGGGCTCTTGCATGCAATGCGGTACCTATTTGGGCATGGAAGCAACAGAGGACTTTAACAACAGGGATTCTACAGTGCCTTAGCCTTAGTCAACAGCAATGGCTGTGATGTTATTGCATGGCTTAAACTTTTAATTTTGTACATATTTAGGTTAGCATTTTTGATGGCAACCATAGCTAGGAATGACTATTCATAATACAGCGATGGCAATTTATGAAAGTGGGGATAACCATTTCAAGATGAATTCTAAGCTTAATGCTTATACACATAAGACAAAAGCTAATTGTTTTTTTTTGGCAGGATTCATCATGACATTATTTCAACATGGGATAAATTATTGCCAATATTGAGATATGAAAATAATTTATTTCACCACATCTGCAAACAATATTTCAAGCTAGTTGCCACTCACTATCTACTTGAATAAGTCGTAGAGATTCTTGCCCTACAAAAGACGAATAAATATATATTGATATTGTTCAAGGCTGGACACAAGACAAGATGGATTTTTTTCTTTTTTCGTGTTTCTTGAGAAATTGCCATGAATACACATGTCCTATGCAATCTAATACAGACAAAATGGCATTTCCTGGTATATGGTTGACTCGCTGTGTACAATGTGTACATTCTTTTCTCCAGTTTGAGGCCTCATAAAAATCTTTAACTAGATTTCAGTTGCCAAAAATGAATGAAATAAGATAAATGGTGATGAAAATTGTTGAGGGAAAGCATACAAAATAGTCATTATTGAATATGCTCAACGGTATTTATTGCTATTATCCCTTATCAATGATACACATTATCATTTTGTAATGATAATGACAATGTCCTTGAGGTGTAAGTACATCGTTATTGTACTGTATGCAATAATTGTTATTTGGACAGGCACAGAGCCTGTTTCACCAGCAGTAAATCCACCCAAACTTCTCCCAAGACAGTTGAGCTTGTCAACATGGAATTCAAAGCCACATAATTGCTGGTTTGATTGCTTCAAATATGTAACATTATGTGTAATCTTTCCGAGCAAAATAAATCAATTCATTTACCAGCTGCAATGCTGCATACAGTACAACAGAGCAAAGGCTTTCTTGGACACATCATGGTGAATCAACATCTGCTGAAAATACTCAAAGCCATTTTCTTTCATGTGCAACAAACAAACCGTTCCAGTAAGCCACAGAGGCACATAGCAAACTGCAGCCAAGGGAAGCGAAGTGTGAAAATGGCTTGAGATGGGATTTAAAACACCGTCGCCAAAGAAGAAGTTTATTTCACACACACACTATCTGAAAGGAGCACACGTTATAAAACTGTGGGGATCTTTTTTTTCTTTTCTTGGTTTACGCCACCCCTCCAAAATAACAAAACTTTGCATCCAAGAAATAAACGATACAGAAACGTATGCTCCTTTCCAGATATAACTTTAAAGTATCACCCATGAAGCATTCCAACCTTATCTCAGCTTCAGAGCCTCCCACAGTGTAAAGTCGTTTAGTGTCCAGATAATGAGCAAGCACTGATGGACCTGACCATTTATTTGATCACAAGCTACTTCAGCAGCACGCTCATTTGACTACTCTCAACATTTGGAATTATGGTCAGAGATGGGAATACCTCAGTCCCCCCCTCACCACCACCAACACCAGAACCCCCGTATAATTCACACATCAGTCACAGGGGAAGGGTAGGTACTGTAGGGACCACAAAATGTTGCTGCTGACTCAGAGGCGACCGCCTCAGGTACCGTCTCAGGTAACCGTGAGCCACGTGAGACACCGGCGAGCGAGCGGTAGCGAGCGAGTCGCCGTGTTGAGCGTTGCGACTGTCGCAGGAGCCGACTCGGCGCTGTTAACGAGTTATGAGCCGTTATGGACAGAATAGTAAATCTGACTTCATCCCCCCGACTTTCGGCACTTCTGCGCGGCCCAAGTGAACATAGCGAAGCGCTCCCTACCTCCTTGCCCACCACTGGCCCCCACCGTTGCGCTTAGGGTCATTATGAAAACCACGGTCGCCACTCTGAGGGGCTCTTCTGGCTCAGGCAGAGCGCTCTGCATCAACTCTGACAGCGCTGTCAGGGCATTGGGGTGGTGGGACTGAAGTCCAGACCCCACTTACTGTACATGTACACGTTCCGTGTCATGGGGAGAGGCCCGAAGCAAGGGGAACCGTTCCCACAGACAGAGCATGCAGGAGCACAGCAATTTCATATCTTGTGTGTGCACCAAAGTGTGCATGGGACACGGACAGGCCGACCGGCCAACCGTCATTCTTAGATACCGATGACATAAAGTTTTAATTAGATTTAGTCTACTAATAAGGTTTTGTGTTAATTGGCCTCATGTATCACCTCTGGCCATGTTGTGTTTGACCATGACATTGGTTGGGTGGGCTTGAGGGGTAGGGTTCCCATGGACTGGTCTGCTGAGCTGGTGGTGAGCTCTGATGGTGTGAGTGGAATGCTAAATGACCTCCATGGCTGAAACCTGAAGCTGCAGGACAGGCGTCAACGTGTGCCCAGATCCACAGCACACTGCAGAGAACTCTGAATGCCAGCCTGGTCATCGCGACTACCGTAACTCCTAACTCTGAGGTGTCAGTGTCATGTACTGTAATATCAAAGAGATACACGGACATCTTAGTAAGGAAAGCTTCAGTAAAGAGGCTATAGTGACACGCACGCATTCTATTCAGGTGTCTGTGATTTTCTAGAGAACCATTTCAAAGGAGAGCAACATGTTCTCAAATGTTTTGTATATTTTAAGATTGACTTGCCTCTTACGTTTCTATTCTATACTTCTCCATAAAGGAATTAGATTCAAAAACATGATATGCAACAGCTTTAATGTACGGCTGGAGCAGACACCTTTTGAACACTGTACAGCAAATTCAACTGAACACAGGGGGTTTCAGGCTGGCAGTGACTGATTATACAGTAGAACCTGTAAAATAAAACATTAAGGCTTTCACAATTATTGCCCTGGAGCCAAGTCAATGTTATGAAAAAAATGTACTGTATGATTCATCTTAAAGTGTTTACAGACTTCACTTCTTTCAAACACAAAACATCTGCAAATTTTGATGATTTTCCACGGTCAAAATGTGTTAATTGTTTGTGGCCGTTTGTTCATATCACAGCAGCAGAAGCTTGGCAAGAAATGCAACAATCGCATTCAGTCGATAGGGTGTTTTGTGTGTTTTGTGTAATGTACAGTACAGTATGTGTGTTGCAGGAGACTATATAGCATATCCATTCGTTTGTCAAGTTAATGGTCAAAAAATAATGCCTGGCGGTCAAGAAACCAAATCAATCGACCCCAAACAGACCTCCAAGAAAATGACATCCTTTTTATTTAATGGAACAAATGTTTTGCCGAGATTTAAGACTGTGTGTGTTCATAGATAAATTACGTGAAATACAATTCCTGCCAAAAGTCTAGTTGCTACGTAACTGAGAGAGGTCAAGCAGACTCAGTGAAGGAACGGGGTTTCTCCAGATAAGTCCATTCATCAAGTGCTGCCATGTGCCAAACATACAAAGGACAGCACTTCCATTCCTGGGTCTATTTCCCTTTCTCATCTCTTTTCTTCTTTTAAACTCCTTTCACAGTTGTCCTGACCCTTTAAAGTAGTCCCAACACAAAGAAACGCCCATATTTCTTTCTTCTTTTTTGAAGGCAAGGAGAAGGCAAGGAGACATATCACTAAATAATGCTTAAAAAAATGGTTATTGAGCTGATTTGCCTCCATGCATTACACATTTTTATTGTGCAATCTCAGTACAAAAATCCAAATAAGAAATTAGGTTTCATTGCCCAATGAATTTAAAGGAATATGATCAGCTTTCACAGGTTTGTCAGGTATGCTCCATCTGCAGTCAATTGTGGTAAAAATAAAACACGATTTAATGGGTCCCTAAGCTCATGCAGAGAAATGCCCTTCAACCACCCCACCGAGGCAGGTGGGGACCAGAGTGGCACGAATAAAAAAGAAACAATTTATGTTCGGGGCATTTGAAGTTTTAAGTCGCCTGTGAAACATTGTGCCATTAACAACGCTGCCTTTCTCTGCACTTCTCTCTTTTATAAAACAATAACAGCTGGGGAAATATTATTTCCAGGTCTGTTTTTTTTAATGTGACAATGAATAAATTACTATCAGATATCAGAGAAAATGGCAAACGATGAAGTGTGGATTGCAGAGCTATATTCTTTCAAGAAAGAGCAAAGAGAATGGATAATGAAGGCAGTGTGGAGACATGAAAGAGAAATTTCACACAGACAAGACAGAAAAGAACAATGCCTTCAAAACACTGCCAAGATAGTTTTTCTGGGTGATTGTTCCTTACTTACTAAAGTTCAACTGTGACTGTGATACTGCACAGTATCTTTTCATTGCTCGTTTTACTGAGAGGATACCAGGCGAAGGACACAATGTCACTCTTGTCAATTAGGTAACGGTATACCATTTTTAAGTATACCATGGTATCAAACAACCACAGTTCTGAACCATAAGCCTTTCTTTCCCACAGCAGTCCCATAGCATAAATTCAGCCATTCATTTTTTTTATGTTTCAGTAAAAACATGCACACGCGAGCAAACACACACGCACACGCACGCACACATGCGCACACACAGGGCCATTTAATGGGCCATAGTACAATATGTTTTATTAAAATGGGGACATTTCATTAGCCTCGCAACAGCCAGACTCTCCCAGGGGAGAGTCTGGGAGTCCTCCGTAGACAATGCATTACGCAATGACGTAGTTACTATACTTTGACTGACAGGTCCAGTCAGTAGTCATCAGCGCATCAAAACATCGTCGGGAGAACATCAAATACGTCTTTTCCAGACAGAAATTCCAAAGGTGCAAACTGTTTTTTTTTTAAGTTATGAGATGCCGTTGATTTCAGATAAAACTTCGCTTAATGCAGTTTTTATTTGCGATTTGTGAACTCGCATCGGACATGGGGTCCGCCATGTTTGTTGTCAAAATGCGAGAGCTGTAGCAGCCGCTCGACCAATCAGGAGCGGTGTGAGGCAGGTTCGCTCGAAATGCAGCCTTTTGATTGGAAATTGAGAACCAAATTCTAATAAAGAGACTCGATGGGAGGGACACCAGACCGAGAAAGGAAGCACATTGGTGATGACGTAACTCGGGATGGCTTGCAAGGCTAACATTTCATACCATTACATCTGACTATATTGTCTGCAAGTATCCAATGTTTACTGTAGTCATAGTAAGGTCAATAGTGTTCCTTTCCGTCAGTTGGCAGTATTCCCTCCCATCACATTTGCTCTTCTTGGCCTGATTAACTCCACACTAACCTGACCTCTGTGGGAGAAGAACTGTATTTTCCTGTGTCTCGTGGAAGATGCCCGAGGCAAGGATGGAAAGGGCAGATGCAGACACGGAATTAAGTCTGACTGTTGTTTAATGATCACATTTACAGCAGGACCATGCTGCCTAATGAAGACAGGAAAAGGATCACTCCTAATCAGCTCAAAGTGACATGCTGTTTATTGTTAACCACGATTCTTTACTCTCCTGCAAGGTGGTTTAAGATTTCAGATTGACTTGGTTCTGATGCTTCACAGGTAAGTCTACACTGACACGTGCTGAGCTATTGTGAACATGTTTTCCAAGTTTCGCAGACTTGTCTTTGTACTTGAACTTCCTAGGACTTGTATCGAAGAGGAAGGGCAAAAAGTAAACAGGGAAGATTTCTGTGAAAGGTTCAGTGAATTAGCTTCCAGGAGACGTGATCTTCACTTCTTATATAAAGATGATTGAGGCTGAGACCTTCAAAAAACCCATTCAGAAACGCCTTACGCCTGTCTTCTCCCTCAGAAAACGTTATCTCTCTCATCTCTCATCAGTCAAGTCCCATTTCTCCATCTTGCAGTATGTAAGGAAGACCAAGCCACAGCTTGCAGAGCCTTCCTTCTCAAACCCCTAGCAGTCTAAAGTTAAAAAAGAGCATCCATATGAAACAAGCAGTGCATTTCCAAACTGCATGCCACGGCGCAAACAGATCGAAACGCTGATAAGCGCAACAATATTGGAAGGGAAGAGAGCACCGATCCGCTTTGGCTGCCTCACTTCAACCGTTTCTTTTGTTTTGGCTCTTTTGATCTGTCTACAATAAAACAAAAAACGTCTAATGACCAACTGACCGTCGGTATACGTGTCCAAAGAACAGGACACACTAACCTAAAAAGAATGGTGCGCCCAGCGCCCAGAGGATTGGTGTTTTGAAGTGCACAGGACCATGTGAAAAGTTGGCATGCTGCCACTAACATCCCACTCACACACACATTCCCTTACATACGCCATACACGAGTACAGGTACAGTGCAGCAAAGCCAGGGTTAAGGAGTCAAACTTTATAGATCCTGCGGTACTTTATGTTTAACAGGCATTCAACACTGCCAGTGAAACAGACGGCTCTATGGGTGATATCGGGAGCGGGGCTAGTATCACCTGCCACCTGGAGAAGAAAGAAAGAAAGCCCCCCTCAGAAGATTTTATTTCTGATAAAACGCCCAGGAGAGTAAAATAAATTCAAAAGCCATCCTTTTGTTTGTTGTTTTTTTTTTCAAATATCTACGGAGAATCTGGGTCTGGCAGGCTTATGAGGGTGTGGAGCATGTTTTACACACTCGCTGAGTTTAATCATGTCTCCCCGCTACAAAAAGCAGGGCAACAAATTTACCGTACAATACAGCAGTGGTTCTCAACCTTTTCAGGCCGCGACAAGTTCCAGACAGTGTGCTGGACCGCTTTCTTTGATTTTATAGTCAGAGATACCCTTCTGTGGCTAAGGACCCATCAAAATAATCATATTGGAGTTGAGGCGGAGGTGCTGTGAGCTTGTAGATTAGCTATTTTTAAATGTTTTAGCTTCTTTACAATTTGGCCAATGTTTGACAATGTGTTTATAGTATAGTTTGTTGTTTACATGTCATGCAGTAATAGTCTTTTTTCCATTTCTTACATTTCTTTTACCTCCCTTTTTGGGTATTAAAAATGTCCTTAAAGGAGTAGTTCACCCCCAAAATGACTTTTTTTCCCTATTGATTACTCATGCCAGGGAGAGTAGAGTTCAATAATATTTTTAGATTTTTGTCACATTCCTAAGACAAAAATTTGATTCGAGTAAATTTACCCCCATTGATTCCGGATGGGGACCCGTTTCGAAACGGGTCCCCATCCGAACGAATGGGGGTACATTTATTGTTATCAAATTTTTGTCTTAGGAATGCGACAAAAAACTAAAAATATTATTGAACTTAGTCTCCATGGCGTGACTAATCAATAGAAAAAAGTCATTTTGGGGGTGAACTACTCTTTTAAATTGTAACCCCCCAAAAAATCATGTGGGGATCCCCCTGGGTGTCCAGACCCTCAGGTTGAGAACCACTGCATTACAGTACAAAACCATGCCACTGCAACTGGAAACCTGCTTGGACAGAGCCTCTCTCTCTCTGATGGAAAAAGGCAGGTCCCACAGGTGCCACATCACAGAGAGAGAGAAACTCTGTGGTCTCCTTGTCCACAAATCAGCAGAGATGGAAGTTAACAGACAAGAATACAGCCCATATCTACTGTGCAAGACTGATGGGCCAGGCCAGATTGGACTGATTGTAGAAACAACTGTCTGAGAGTCACGCAACACCACCACACAGCATATGGTCTCAGTAGAAATGTGGTCAGCTCCTTTTAGAGTAGGGACACACAATATGGAACCCTTAGCGATACGACTTAATGTATGCTTGGATATCTGGAGTTAGTGGAAAAAAGCATTTAAATCAAAGTGATTACAATTGTACTGATTTGTATTTGTATTTAATAGCTGGAAATACAGTAATGTATCTGGACAATGTTTATGTGGCAATGGTTACTATACCCAGTGCCGCAGGCATGCGCGTCAGTGGATTGTAATTGATCCTGTCTGTGTATTTCTGTGAACAAAATAAGTTGAGATAGATAGAATTCCATGAAGATTGGTGGGAATGATCAGTAGGCTGCTCCGAAGAGCTGAATCATTTTGGCGTCATGAAGGTTAAATGTAAAGGAAACAAATGCCAGGTCAAAATGACATAATCGTCCATAACTCTTGAATGGAAAGACAAAGACATGATGTACGTATCTCGGTCTGGGCAGTTTTTACGCCCCCAGGTGCGTGTGTTTTAATTAGTATGTAATGTATTCATCTGGTGGATATGAAATAGTCTAGAAACTGGATGAATCGCAAGTCTGTGGTTATTCTTTACTGGTACAGTATAATAGAAAATAGAATCTGACTGGTGGCTAGATCCAAGGAAGCATGTCCCACAGAAAACTAAACCAGGATCTCCATTCTCTCTGATATCTGCTCAATTAAACATTTTTAAAGTGACAATAAAAGCCATATTTTAGGACACCTTCCGCGTTATGGTTTCCAGGAACTCAAGCAAGTTCTCTGTGTCCAAGGGGGACTTTATGTAAGTGGGATTGCTGCAAGGCAATATGGCGAAATCAAAGACTGGCATAAAAGTGCTGCCCTATCTTCAAGAGGATTGGGAAGCCCAACACATTCCTCAGTTGAATTGCTGTGCCGGCGATAATGTCACGATTAAAGGCAGATAAATTAATCCACCGATCCTCTGATTCCTGACATTTTACGATGTGAGACACAGGGCGCCTGAGGCGAGGATCTCATTCGTTTAAAGTTAGCGGCATGATGGGAAAGCCAGGGAGCTCTGCTCAGATCCTCTAATCTCTTTGAGGAGACACACTTTTAATATGTTCTAATGAAGATGTCTCAGTTAACTCTTTTTTGTTCTGCATCTTTGCAGAGAGACACCTAATCTAATTATGGACAACAAAAACAAATCTCAGATTGACAGTATAGGTCTCCAGACCTTCGTCTTGATGCAGCATTGATGAGTTTTCCATTTGAGTGTACAGTAGGCAGTGGTGGAAAAAGTGGTTTTACTGCAATGTAGAAATACTCTGTTACAAGTAAAGGAATTACAAAAGTACAGTACTCATGCGCTATGCAGAATGACCCATTTCACAAGTTTTAAAATGTATACAAAATCTTTTGAAAATAGCAGATCTACAAGCATTGTGAGCTTGTAGATTGGCTATTTTCAAAAGGCCTAAATGTATATGTGGTAATGTATTGTAGGCTATGTTTTGTAATGATAATCAAAATCTACAAATAAACTAGTAACTACAAATTGTTGTACAATATTTTCCTCTTAGATGTAGTGGACTAGAAGTACTGGAAATTGAAAGTACTCCAGTAAAGTTGTACTTACTGTGAGTACAGTACTTGTAATAGAAACGGAACCAGATGCTGTGGTACGGAGATTAGTACTGTACAACAACAACAACAACAACACAAGCTGCCCGCTCCTGTTCATTCAACAATACACACAAACATCCCCCCCATCTCATTAGCATCTCAGAAATCAGCTTCTTTATATAGAAGCGGATAATAAACAGGAAACACATTAATCTTGAATACAGTGAATAATGCAGCAAATCTTCAGTCAGATCAGAAGATTAATTTAGACACAGCTGAAAGGCCACCTGTTGACATTTTGTAAGCATGATTTGTCATATTTACGGAAAGACATGCTTTGGGGGCAGTACCACTCTTCACTGTTACGCCTATTACACTTATCTGCGGAATGTTGAGTTTTCCTATAATTCAAAATGCCGGAATCAGGAAGACCTCATCCTTTACTGGCCACAAGAGCATCGCCAAAGTCGTCATCAAGTGACCAAAAGCATAACATACGTAGAATTCCTTTATCAGACATTTCCTGTAAACAGCCAAGTGCTTCCTGTGTCAGGGCAGATGCGATTATATTGCTGGCCTCTGTCTGATGGTGCTCGTGCCTACCATGACTCACTCCACATCCCTCGAGGTAGTTACAAGATAGACCTCCAGTCTGTTGGCTTGCACTCACGTCACCGCACATACTCCACGGAGCCCTCTAAAGCACTCTGAGGAAATACCATCTGTTACATTCTCATTATGGGCTTTGTGTCAAGCTAAGATAATTAAAGCTAATATAGTGCAAATGTTTGAGACACCCTTGCCAACTTTACGATGTCTCACACTTTCGTAATCGTTACCCGGGACATTTTAATGATTTGTAAATCCAAAGCCGTAAATTACCACAGGCAGATCCCAGCACCTGCATTCAACGGGACCTGGATAGCTCACTTATTCTGCATCAACGGGAATTTCAGTTCTGATATCCAGCCCAGGTAAATTAACTTAATAGTACAGGCAATTATCCCAAAAGGCTCGAAGATTATTCCAGAAACATAAAACAGGTGAATGTTGGACGAGATGTTATGCTAAATTACTCCAAATTACTCCCAGTTACCTACAGGGCTGGTAATGGTAGCACATTTCTCAATATCTCCCGCTGTGTACATTTAGATGGACTCGGCCTCTGCTTTCTGTCAAACTGATCAGCAACACCTCCGAGAGAATGCCGTGAACAGATTCTTTTTCAAAGCACTCGGTACAAATTATCTCAGCGCTAAAAAAAGGACAGGCTCGGATAAGCATCTTTAGCCGCCGGGACTCGGCCACCCGCGAGGTGAGAGGATTACTTCACACGGAGTGAAGGTTTCGAGTGCTGCATGTAAAAATGGAAGGTGCTCCTGTTGTTGTGGTCTCAAGTGGGTGGTGCAGACGTGCTGCCTGCCCAGGGACACAGCGCCTTCAGGAGACAATGGGCCGTGTGAAGCGGGCCCTAGAGCGGGGCAGGGGGTCACAAAGGCCTCTTCTCGGGTCTACACAGTTAAAGTGACTGTTTGGTGGCAACACATAGAGAAGTCTTTGCTGGGGTGGATGCGGTGGGGGGGCGTGAGGGGTCTTGGATTTGCGACCAAAGGCAGTCCATCCATCATGTGTCACTGCACCACTCGAGGACTCAGTAGGAACTCTGTGTGTCAACATCTATGGCATATGACTAAAACAGCATGGTTTCCTATTTATCTTTAATTGCACTACATTATTTGCGGTGTACAGGACTCCAGGTACAGTGTAAAATAACTCAGAGGTACTTTTCCTCAATTGGCTTTAGATTTTATATAACTATAAATACCACAATGTTATTGGGGTGATTATAGTTCAAAAACACTTTATAGGTCCATTTAAGAGGTCCTCCCATTGAAGGCTGACAGAGGAATAAAATCTGTAAATTTAGTGTGGCTGGTTGGTGCACAATAAGTGGCATTCTAGTCTATTAAGTACATATCCATTAAATATATTTACGTCAAGGGCAACTGGAATGCTTTTCATTTCAAGAAGGGACATAAAAATGTGTTGCCTTGATGTCGCACTATGGCTAATAGCGATAAGTGGCTGCCCAACGTGCCCATAGTTCTCACAATTCAATAAAGCAACCTTTCCTGTTTATTGTTGGCTAAACAAATGGAAAAAAGAAAATGTATGATTTATTTTATGGCAACACAGGGTGGAGGTTCTGTCGGCACTTTGTTCACTGAAAGAATTGCGTCTCCCTAACAAACGAAAACAAATGACTCTGGGCCAATGAGACAAACAACGCAAGCGACGGGATCGGGGCACAGTCTGATAAGTTTTTTCCTCTGGCTACTCCCAAATGTCATGAGGGTGCTCACATCAAACACATGCATGTTATTTATGCCGTGCTGTTCCTCAGACAGGGCTGTCTGCTGGCACTGCCGTTTTTTTTTGTGTGGTAAATAATAGTGTACGGAATCGGAAGAAAGGTCTATACAGCTGGCTATGGGCACAAAAGCAGGAAAACATGAACCCCCCCTGCTTTTTTTCCTCCTTTCCTCTCATCTCGCACACCTACCCCTCTTTTCATCTGCTTCCCCCTATAAGCTGGTATTTTGATTCCCGAATTCCTGGCAATCCGCCCTCCTTGCGCGCCAAAGGGTTTTCAACAAGAGCATCTGTTTAGGTATTATCATAAACCTGGACACCCTACTCTCCCCCCCATTTCTACCCTCTTCAGCCACACTCCGCTCTCATCATCCGGAGGGTCAGAGAGTGTGTGTGTGTGTGTGTGTGTGTGTGTGTGTGTGTGTGTGTGTGTGTGTGTGTGTGTGTGTGTGTGTGTGTGTGTGTGTGTGTGCGTGCGTGTGTGTGCGTGTGTGTGTGTGTGTGTAAAGGGAGGGTGGGTGTTTGTGCGTGTGTGCAAGGGGTGAGTGGGATGGCATTGGGGGTTGGGGAGGGCCCTTTTCCATGACCCAGAGTCAATGATACATAAGCCACATGACCAACTGGGCTCCTTATCCAATGCAAACAGGACTCGCGCACGTTCGCAAGACAGAGAGACCTGACTACCGGCACATTCACAGACCTACTGAACTTGGATCAGGGCTGCCAGAGGAAAGGGAAAAAAAGGACAACAAAACAAAACAAAACACATGTCCGTGGGAGAGCTCAGATTCAGATAAAGACGTGCGTTCAGTCTAGGAGCGGCGCTGTCACACTGATATACAAATACGCATTTAGAAATACACAGACACAGCCGGGGAGCGACCACCACACGCCACATTCACATACATTCACAGGGACACACATACTCAGTCCTCTCTCACATACACACACATACACAGGGGAGCAAATAGAGTCTCTCTCCTTCTCTCTTTCTTGCTCGCTCAGCTGCTCTCTCTCTCTCTCTCTCTCTCCCTCTCTCTCTCTCTCTCCCTCCCTCCCTCCCATCCACACACACACACCACTACAGTATATCAGCGAGTGACTAGCGGAGAGCCAGAGGGGAGTGCAGAAATGAATGTGAAGATTCTGACGCTGGTGATTGTGCTCTTGGTGTCTCTGCTGTGTTCTGCCAGTGCTGGTGAGTACAGGAGCAGCCAGCCTTATAGCTGGTAGCCTCCCCACGCTTTCTCATTTTCCCTCTTATTAGCCTTGGGCTTGTACAGGCAGCTGTAGTTGATCAGTTACCCAGTATGGTTAGCCTTGTGTGGGCTCTAAAAGACAGGAATATCAGCACCTGGCTGTGTACAGTACTGCACTGCAGTGGTTACACCGTCTGCTATTGTATTGCTGAGGGTTTTATGTTGTAGTTAAAAAGGTGGTTATTGCTTATGCTTCAGATATACATGTAGGACTATTGTTTTCTGCTCCCAGCTTTCAGATTGATGTAAGCAGAGGCTGTGACTTTGGGATGAAATATTTAAGAGGCTTTTATTGATGGGCATCGCTCTGTCTGTGTGGAGTGGAGCGCTGCCATCAGATCTGTTGGGCGACTGTGTTGTGACTGTTATGTAATGTAGATTTTGCACAGCACATGTTCTGTAAAAGGTGGAGTAGCAAATGGAGTGATGCTGATTAATTCACGTCCCACTGTATATTATCAGTGTACAGGCAAGCTATAGATGTATAGCATGATATGTGTGGTAGCGATCATGAGCACTGCGTTGAGTGAGGGGAGCACAGATCACAGATGCACGGATGGTCCCTTGAGCTTCCCAACATCTTGACTCCTTGTCACGGTACATTTCCGTTTAAGTGCTGCTGCATCTCCGGAAGCCATTGTACTGATGCTGGATATCTATTTGTAATGTGGTCATAAAAATGATAACTTGTCACGATTACACACGGGGCGCAGGGCGTTGGGGCTGGCGGCGGATAAATGGGCTTTGAGAAATGTGTCTTGTTGTGGGGTCAGCTTCACTATACCGCTGGTCAGTCTGCAGATGTGATGCAGGTAGCATTGTGGTGAGAAAAAACAACAGTTAAGGCTTGTGCAAACGTCTAGACCGCTCTCTGGATCATCACCTACCTATGAACTATACAGCTGCCTGGCAGACAGACACACACACACACAAGCTGTTAATGTGAGTGTGTTTTCCCGCACATGCGTGCACGGCACACATGCAATATGGCTACATGCTGTTAAGGTGATCTATAGGCGACATGCGTTTTGATATGCAGTCTGCACTAAATGGTTTTACTATTTAAGCACAGTTTTATACTTTACTTTTATGCTATATTTTTTTTTTTAAACAATTTGGAAAATGGGTGAACATTTTTGTAACATGTGTGCCTATAATGACATGCCCAAAATAGGGATGGCAAGGTTCATATCATTAAGATGCTGTATGGATTATATACTGTATGGACCGATTTACTGTATGTGTACAATAGGATGTATAGATGCAACGAAGGCTGTATAGGTTGATTTTTGAAGACAATCAGTGAACTGTGCGTACATGCGTGCGTGCGTGCATGCTTGCATGTGTGCTTGCGTGCGTGCGTGCGTGTGTGCATGTGTGTGTGTGAGAGAGAGAGAGAGAGAGGTGGGGGGGGGGGGGGGGGGTCTTTTAGAGGCTGTGCAGACTATATGGTTGTAAGATGCTGTCCACTGTGTGCGTATCGATCTCCGCACAGCACTCCCAGTTCCCATGCTCCCCAGCACGTTTTATTACGGTGACATGCTATTTTTGTCACGGTGCTCTCGGCACATGTAGCAAAATGGGAAGCAATTATCTTGCATTACGGTCAGTGTCGTTTTTCACACCCTGCGTGTGGCGGAGCGTGTTCCACGCCTGAGAGCACCCTCCGCCACCCCCCACCCATCACCCCACACCCCGCCACAGTGCTACACCACAGACAGAGAGAAAACAAGGCTGCTGTGGCTTTGCCTCTGGCTGATGAGAGCTTATCCTGCTCAACATTGTTTCGGGTCATGCTGCTTATGTGCTTCCCTCGTTCCCTGGCTGCCAGTGTAGTATCAGAGCTTCATTGACAGAGAGAAGAGAGAGAGAGAGAGAGAGAGATAGAGAGAGAGAGAGAGAGAGAGAGAGAGAGAGAGAGATGCAAGCATGTTGCAGTGATGATGGGTGTGGGGAGGGATGCTATGGCTCTTGTGTGTCTGCGTAGCCCAAGTCTCTGCTCTACAGTCGCGGGAAGGTGTCGGAAGAGGCTCTGCATGTAGGCAGTGGGTGTGAAAGCCTTTCATCTCGAGACAAACGCTTTTCCAGTTCAGCTGGCTTTTTCCTCTCAGGCAACTGTCTGCATGTCTACGGTATATACCTGTATATGGGAGGGTTTGTGCATGAGAGAGAGAGAGAGAGAGAGAGAGAGAGAGAGAGAGAGAAAGCTCATACTGTATGTGCTGTATGTATGTGTGCGTACCGTACATGAAGCAATGTATGCCCAAAACAATGAACATAGATAAAACTGAAATAGGGAGGGGATATGTGTACAAATGTGTCTGTGTGTGTGTGAGACTTGTAGTGGTAGGACTCCTAGTGCAACAGGCAATAAGACACTAAATCCAATGCTGCTTCCAACATACTTTCAGCAGTGATACTTTGAGGGAACCATGGCCTTGTCTATGTAATATTAGCATCCTTGAGCAGTGCACCTCAATCACCCATCTTCAGAAACCACTCTGCCTTTTCAGAGCGGGCCACAGCTTTAGACATGTGGTGTTCATAATTCACCCTGACGCCGATCACTCTTCCCTCTCATGTAACTCTTAAGGCTGGTATGTAAACAATCCTCGTTCTGGTGACACGCTGGCCTCTCAGGTCCTTCAGCGCTCCGAGATATCAAAAGCAGCGTTTCTCACAGCCATGGAAACACCCCTGCCAAACCTCACCTAGGGACATGCAGGACAAAAACAACAGGCTGGCTCACATGATCCGTCGTGGCGCACGCAGACAGACACACATGCGCACTCAAATGCGCATCCATATGCACAAATACGTTTGCTCCAATGCATAGTCCCGCACACATGCACACGCACACACTCACACACTCACATACGCACAAAGATACAGAGATGATTTCTGAGGTGGAACCACAGCTGCCTAGCCGGCTAACTGTTTGCTGTGTATGTGTGTGTGTACAGTATGTACAGTAGTATGAGGGGGCAAAAGCTCTGATCATAACATTATCAGTGGGAGGAATTGTTTGCTTACAAGGGGGTGGTTTTATGAGAGCTGTCACAAGTGCTATTATTCTGTATTTGATGTATTGTAGGGGCTGCTGGGTCCAATCTGCACATACCGTACATACACACAGTATAACCAGCCTCACTCGCAGACTCAGCCGAGCGTTTGGGGTATGGCTATGCGAAAGAGAAGAAAGGAAGCTGCAAAGCAACGCATTGTGAGCTTTGCGATGCATTGTGAACATTGATATGTGATATTTTTCACAGAATGCTCATCTATTGTAGCAGAATCTTTGCCTATTTTCACAGAATGTCCGCCTATTTTCGCAGAATGTCTGCCTATTTTCAAAGAATGTCCACCCATTATGACAATGACAATGCCCAGAATAGGGACACTATATGGTTCGTGTTTTTAAGGCACCTTCATGGCATACAATACTGTCCGTACCGTATAATCACAGGTGAAAATTTTGCCGTGATAAAACTATGGAACTGCAAGGGGCTGTAAGGGCAGTGTGCACAAAATCCAGAAAAACGTTGATGTTTTCTTAAACAACATCACTAGACCTAAACTAACAGCGAGCAGGAAACTTTAAATCAAAAATCCCGGTTTCTCTGCACTGGTGCGCGTAATATAAAGGAGGTGTTTGTGTCCGTCGACATGATTATGGGGGGTGTGGAGAGAACAAAAACAGGTAAACTTTTCCAGATGTGCTGGAATAACATAATAACAGTGGGCAAACAGTGGTGTGGCAGGGGGTTGCAGTGGAAAGGTTATTGCAGGATTACGGAGAATCTTTCAGCCCGTTTTGAACTGGCTTTTTTTACGCCAGCTGGGTTTTTGCCACACAAGCACGCACGCATGCATGCCCACGTGCGCACACACACTCACACACACTGACAAGGTCAATGGTTGAGATCTATTTTATGAGTAACCTGGATTTCCTCTTCACACAGCATTGCTATAGAACAGAGCCAACCAGCTTCAGATGAAGACAGCATGTCTTTTCTGTTGCAAACAGGCCAGCTGCAAATGTGTACGCACGCACACGCACACGCACACGCACACGCACACGCACACACACACACACACACACACACACACACACACAAAGATCTCTGCGCACCCCCGTTCTGGTTTCAGTGGTGTGCGTGTGGGGGGGTGTGTGTCACACACACACACTAAGAGACTGCGCACACACACACACACACACACACACACACACACACACACACGCACACACGCGCACACACGCACGCACACACACACACACACACACACACACACACACACACACACACACACACACACACACAGTGGCCGCATGGTTTTGAGTGCAGCTGTTGCAACTACACCGGCTGATGTTTGGCTGACATACATTTTGTGTACATGTGTTGTGTACTGTAGCTGCCGGAAGTGCAGACAGTATGCCGCCGCCGCCGCTGTAGTTCCGATTTATAGCATGAGGCCCAGTGTACTTCTATGGGGAGATTTTAAGCAGGCTTTTTGGGATAAGCCACATCACATCTGTATAACATCCTAACACACTGGGCTTCATAAATATGGTCCACAATTGCCTCGCAGAGGGTGGGAGTTTGGGGAAGAGATTTAGGAAAAATCATAACTCATTTGGTAGGGATATAAGGCTAACCTTTTGGGCTAACTCTCCCCGGAGGCTTCCGCCAGTGAACACTTTGGCATATGTGACTGCTGGCCCGCTGTAATGCAATTCAGAACCCTTTGAATGAATAAATCAACTCACTTAAGACTTTCCCTCGAGACCATAAGCATTGATGGGGGGGAAAAGGCAGAGGGAGTAAAAGACGGGCAGAGGGACAGAAAAAGAAGAGGAGGACAGGAAGAGGGGTTATCTGGAAGCTTAGGGGTTGTGTAAGCTTGCGGTAGTAGAGGCACTCGTCTGACTCTTCTAAAGATCTCACAGCTGTTGGTCTGGCCAAGCTTTTCAAATTCCACATGTGGGGAAATAAGAGGAAATTACACATGCTGGTAGCAGGGAAGCTGAGGTCCATTCTGCTAAATCAAATTTAGCCTCCATTCTGTTATTCCAGCACGTGAGTCTGGCCACGTCGATGTACCATATCGGACTTGAGAGGGCATAACCTGAAAGTTCAGGTACAGGGGGGTTGCGTTAGCCACCCTGCTTGTTAACCAGGCCTTTGGTAAGTAACAGACTCCATCCTCAGGCCCAGTCTACACCGACAACTTAATCAGAGCCAGATATGTTCAAAAGCCATTATTTTCCACCAGGGTCCAATAACAAAGTGATTTATGACTCCCAGTTTGAACATTAAGTGTTACATTTATAGTGGTGGCCCAACAGATCAGATTCCTGATCAAGATCTGAATGGACCTTTTTATTAACAGCATGCCAGACTGCATAATAAGTATTCTGGTGCTTTCAGAAATAAATGCTAACTAGTTTCATGACTTTGAATGGTGAAATATTAACTTCGAGAGTATTAAGGAAAATCAACATACCGGTAGGTGTTCATGAATCCAATGTAAATCGCTTTTGCGTGACAATATATATTGATTCATGTTGTTTTGTGGCTGATATTCAATAAGCAGAAGGGCATTGATAAAACAAGAGCAATATTGTGATAAAATAGAGTTTGACCATTATTGTCAAACATCTACTGTATAAATGCCATCATGGTTCGATGTTAGATGTCATATTCTGGTTTAGATTGCGGTACACCTGGCCCTTGTTAGAATGCTCTTAGGATTTCATTGTCAGCTGTGAAGATGGGATCATGGATTGGAGACTTAACAGAGTTTGGGAACTACCAAAACTCTGAGCCTTAGGCCACAGGATATCCGTGCCTATCCTACATATTCTATTGTCAAAGACTTTTAAGCCGCAGAGCACCTTATGCTCTCTAATGCTGCCGTGCACATATGTTCTTATCCTTAATGAAATTAAACGAATGAAAATGGTAAACATCGGATCTTTTCCATATACTCTCAAGCGAGTCCTCTCTGTGACAACACAGAGATCTTTAATTTATGAAATCATACATAATTCATGACAAGAGTAAAGTTGCAATCTTTCTCCCTTTGATCACCAATGATACTTTTCCCTGGAGACTATTCCACGCATGTGAGAGTGCGCTCAACAGCGATCAATCATGATCTAGGATTCTGCCTTTGAGTGATAGCGGGGATCTCTCCACACAACGTCTCCTGGTGGTTATTTGGGGTCCAGAAAAGGGCCCCTCGCTGCGTCCCTATGTCTTGTTTGCCGTTGAGGAGAGGGGCTTGTCTGCGCTCAGGGCCCCTGACCACGAACAGATGTTTATGAAAGTGGAAGGGGAAAACAATATATGGAATTCATAAACATGTATCCACATCAGGCAAACAGTTTATCCAAGCAGTTGATGAAAACCTCATGGACCCCACAGGACTTATAAACTCTCACGCTTCAACTTACCTGCAGTAGTGTACAGCTGTACCTGGCAGTGAAATTATGTATGAATTTTATAGCATCACTTTTATACAAGTGACCAGATTGCCTGTAAGGGATCGTGGCAGTATATCATTTATCCATAAACTCTACTTTCTGCACTACATATGTTTTATGTTAGATCAACGCATTGCACCTAAAATATTTAGAATTGATTGTGTTTAACTAAAGACAAACATGATTATGATCATATATATAAATGTGTGTGTGTGTGTGTGTGTGTGTGTGTGTGTGTGTGTGTGTGTGTGTGTGTGTGTGTGTGTGTGTGTGTGTGTGTGTGTGTGTGTGTGCGTGCGCGCGTGCGTTTGTTTTACAGCATCCTTTAGTTTTGGCTGTAAAGTAACTTGTAGTATTTATGATATTTGGCTCTGGGCCTATAATGGGGCTCTGGGCCTATAATGGGGAATGTGCTGGTCACCTTAGGAACTGAGAGCTGCAGTAAACGCTACGCTGTGACGATTCTCTTTCAATCTCTCTCTGCCATGTCTCAACTGGGAGAAGCCCTGCAGGTTCACAGTGTGGCGTGGAGTGATGACACAAGTGAAGGCGGGGCTGTGCTTCACATCTGATTAGTGTGCCCATGGAAACGGGTGGTTGCAGGATACCTTTGCCCTTGACATGTTATCTCCGGAGATTAAGGTAACGGTCGGTAGCCTTACCGACCGGCATGCCACACGCGGGGTCTTAGTTCACTGCTGTTAACTGGAACATCCATGGGTCTGCATCGCCAGCCACTGCAACTGTGTGCCTTCCCACAATCCTCTTGGACATAACGAGGGGCTTAAATCTCACTAGGAGTCTTTGTGTGACTCTGTAGCTTTCTGGTCTCACGATGTGTAATAGGCTCCAACCTACAGTAACCTCCTAGCCACAGATTGACCCTATTCACTGGAGTGGGTTTGTGAATAAACCAACAGGCAGTGAAGTAGTGAAGGGATTCATTAGCTGGCTCTGTGCTGTTGTTGCTGGTGCTGCTGCTGCTGCCGGCCCTTTGAACTCGCAGTGCTCTGATCATAGCAGAACAGAACTTATCCCACCTCATCATTACACACAGTCACTAATTCAGGAGCATGTATAGTTCTGAACTTCACAGCCTTCACAGGCAGCTGAGTGACTCAAGGGGACATCAAGGGGATAGCTCTATAGAAAACTCTCTCTATAGACAGCAGTGGGCAGAACCATTTGTTTTTAATAGTTCTGATGCCTTGGCTGGTGCAGGGTTTCTTTCTGAGCAGGGTTGTGCAAAGAGGTTAATTTTCAAAGCTGGGGCTTAGCGGCGGCAACTTTTCATGCACTTTGGTTTCCTCCGCAGAGTTGGCCCGGACAAAGCCGGCCTTCAGTTTAGCCACAAGCCTTGCATTATCACAGCACAACAATGCTGCATATCAATCAGGGCCCAAAAAGCAAGGAAACTGTTCACAATCACAACAAACCTCCTGAGAGGAACACATTGAGGCCAAGCGTAATGGAACACAGAAATGGTTAACCCCTCCTACCCCACACATACACGCACACCCACACACACACACACACACACACACACATACACAAGACACCTACAGAGACACAGTTGGCAGGCTAATCACCGATTCAGAGCTTGTGCACTGAAATTTGTAAACCGGGAACCTGGTCCATTCCAACTGACAATGTCATTCTTTTTGCTCCTAACTGAGCGCCTTTCACGGTGGCTGCCATGGTAACGTGGTCTGCGAGTCGGCAAGCAATTGGTACCAGTTTCTGCCAAGGCCCAGAATTGGTGGCGAGCATGCGATAAGCAGCTTCCCAAAGGAGTGCGATTCTGACGGCTGGGTTCTGAACGGTAGCTCTTAGAAACCATTCCATACAGTATGTGATGCAGGCCAGCGATGGATGTGAAGGGGAGGCTAAAAGGCAGCTAGCAAATTCCTGGTACCATGCCGCAAAGCTTATGCAAGGCTAAGTGTTAGCCACCACGATTATGTGTCATGTCTAATGTCTGCCTAAATAGACCTTATCCCCTTATGTGCTTATACAGTGAGGAAGCAGCCCTGGCCATCGCATGTCTCTGGGTGTGTGGGTTAGGATGTCTGTTGCAATAGCACGCCAGTACAGAGGGAATCGCTGGTTAGAGCTACTCCTCTGCTTTTAGTGAATGAAAGAAGGAGGCACATGATGGACGCAGCAGGCTAGCTCCCCCGACGTCACGGTAATAACCATGGATACTCTCACCAGGGTGTTTCTCACCAGTGTATTTATTCTTACCCTCTCCCACACGCACAAATATTGTTTTTTTGGATTACACAGGAACATGCACATAATTAGCAAACACAAACCCTACGCAAACTCTGATGATCTCTCTCTATAAATATAAACAATGTAATATTACAGTATAGCGTGCCTATTTTGGTGTGTCATTATAGGCAAAAATAGACAATGTGCAAGCTCACAGCGCATTGGGAACTTGTAGATCGTTTATTTTCAAAATACTTGATATGCTGTATGTATTGTACTGTCTATACACACACACACACACACACACACACACACACACACACACACACACACACACACACACACACACACACACACACACACACACACACACACACACACACACACACACACACACACAAGCTTTTACAGAGCATTTTGTATGCTGTATGTTGTCTGTGCAAAAAAAATGTATAGTCAATGTACTGTAATGTAATGGGAATCCTGTATGTATGTGTACTAGAAACCTTGTTCTTCCATTAGGTACTCTATGTTGTGGCAGAATGTTGTGCTCTGCTGTGGCAATAACAAGGCATTTTTCACCAAGACAAAATGTGAAAAGAGGCCACATTGTACTTTTAGCTGTAGGTAATTGGGTCTCTGCCTCAGTGCGATATATATACAGTATATATATATATATTAGGGGTGCAACATATCGAACCGAATTAGTGTGGTATGCTATGTCCAAAATACAGCTCCTGTAGGATTTTTGTGCCAAAATTGATTTTTCTGCAGATTTTGGTTCTATAGGGTCCAAACTATCAGAAAATGACGGGGGTCAAATTTTCCGACCCCTCCCTCATTTCATGGGGGCGGGTCACTTCAGTTTTGGCCCTATTCGGCTATGTATTCCCAATTTCCCATAATATTTTTTGCTAAAATTGATTTGTTTGCTGTTTTGGCTTCTATAGGGACCAAACTATCAGAAAATTACGGGGGTCACATTTTCAGACCCCTCCCTCATTTCCTGGGGCCAGATCACTTCAGTTTTGGCCCTATTCAGCTATGCATTCCCAATTTCCCATAGGAATTTTTTGCAAAAATTGTTTTGTTTGCTGTTTTGGCTTCCATAGGGAACAAACTATCAGAAAATAACGGGGTTGAAATTTTCAGACCCCGCCCTCAATTCCTGGGGGCGGGTCACAGTTTTGGCCCTATTCAGCTATGCATTCCAATTTCCAATAGGATTTTTTTTTTGCTAAAATTGTTTTGTTTGCTGTTTAGGCTTCTATGGGGACCAAACTATCAGAAAATGACAGGGTTCAAATTTTCATACCCCTCCCCCATTTCCTGAGGCGGGGAGGGGGGTTTCAGTTTTGGCCCTATTCGGCTCTATATTCCCATAGATTTTGTTTTTCTTCTTTTCTGTTTTGGCTTCTTTAGGGACCAAACTGTCAGAAAATGAGGGGGTTCACATTTTGCATTCAATGGAAGATGCCAGGGCAGAGCCCCTGTAGGAAGATCTTCCATGTGTCCCATAGCATGATCTGACGGAGGACGATTATTCTATCAAAGTTCTTATTGTTGATGCCATGGGTTTGCTTCAGAACATGAAAAAGACAAAAAGCTGTCAGATCTTCAGGATGCATTCAACAAACGCATCATAACGATGATGGCTGGCTATGTTGAGGGTCAAGTTGTCTTTGATAGGTAATATTAGGTATATGGATCAGTCGAAAAACACAAAGTCTTCATCCAGAGATGAAGCTCACTATGTCCATCAAGGAACTCCTGACTGTGTGATCAACCAAGGAGAAGTTGAAATGTGTTAGGCCAGGGACTGCTTGAGTATTTCTCAAGGGACAGTTCTTTCAAGCTCGTTGTCATATATGATACCTTCATTAAGGGACATGATTTTGAGGAGGTGCACACATCGAAGAGGCTGCTGACACCGATGTCCAATTGCCCTGAGCCCTGAGCTTCCACCAATTGAAGAGAATTGGTGGAATTCAGAGAGTGGAGGGTATGTTCCAGTCAGGTGTCTTCTGTCTTGCCCTCCCTGCTCCAAAGGCAATACTTGAGCTCATCACATGTGATGTGGGTGCAAAGCAGGTTGCAAGGGACAGTCAGTCTCTGCAAGTGCATGAGACTTTGCCAACAGTATAAAGGCCCATTCTCACTGGGCCAGATTAACAGATAAATAAATATCTTTCTCCATTCAAGTGGATGGTAAGACACAGCTAAAAAATATCTGTGACAGATATTTTCTTTTATCTGTATCTTACCATCCACTTGATAACAGTGATCATTAATAGATCCTGTATTTGACTAGAATAATAACAGGTCAGAAGTATAAATGCTACCCCATCCTCCTCACTTGAACTGTTCCTACCTAAACTATTGAATATCCTCAGAATATACTGTGAAGTTGTGTATAAAGTACTGTAAAGTACTCCCCCCAGGATATGAGGGAGGGGTCTGAAAATTGGAACCCTGTCATTTTGTGATAGTTTGGTCCCTATAGAAGCCAAAACGGCAAAGAAATCAATTTTAGCAAAACACTCCTATGGGAATACATAGGTGAATAGGGCCAAAACTGAAGTGACCCCCCCCCCCCCCCCCCCCCCTAGGAAATGAGGGAGGGGTCTGAAAATGTCTACCCCGTCATTTTCTGATAGTTTGGTCCCTATAGAAGCCAAAACAACAAAAGATAAAATATGTTTTAGCAAAACAATTCTATGGGAGATTGGGAAAACATAGCCGAATAGGGCCAAAACTGAAGTGACCCGCCCCCAGGAAATGAGGGAGGGGTCTGAAAATTTGACCCCCATTATTTTCTGATAGTTTGGTCCCTATAGAAACCAAAACAGCAAACAAATCATTTTTTTGCAGAAAACTCCTCTGGGAAATTGGGAAAACATAGCTGAATAGGGCCAAAACTGAAGTGACCCTCCTCCAGGAAATGAGGGAGGGGTCTGAAAATGTAACCCCCATCATTTTCTGATAGTTTGGTCCCTATAGAAGCCAAAACAGCAAAAGAAATCTATTTGGCAAAAGAATCCTTTGGGAAATTGGGAAAACAAGGCCGAATAGGGCCAAAACTGAAGTGACCCGCCCCCAAGGAAATGAGGGAGGGGTCTGAAAATTTTACCCCCGTAATTTTCTGATAGTTTGGTCCCTATAGAAGCCAAAACAGCAAAAAAAAGCCATTTGGGCAAAAAAATCCTATGGGAAATTGGGAAAACAAGGCCGAAAAGGGCCAAAACTGAAGTGACCCGCCCCCAGGAAATGAGGGAGGGGTCTGAAAATTTGACCCCCGTCATTTTCTGATAGTTTGGTCCCTATAGAAGCCAAAACAGCAAAAAAATCAATTTTGGCAAAAAATTCCTTCAGGAATACATAGCATACCGCACTAAATATCGAAAATCGAATCGAACCGAGAAATATCGAACCGAATGACCCTGTACCGAACCATACAATACAATACCACTCCACATCCACATTCCCCTGGAACCCCCTCAAGGACCCCTAGGGGTCCGCAGAGCCCACTTAGAGAACCACTACCCTAGAGGTTGGGTACCGTATTGTTCAAAGTTAAAACAAAAAAATACATAGTTAGAAAATATATTTATAAATCAAGGACATTTCTGTATATTTTTTGTATCGAAAAGGTATCGAACCGTGACACCAAAATATTGAAGCCGAACCGAACCGTGAATTTTGTGTATCGTTGCACCCCTAATATATATATATTTATATATATATATTCTATTTAACAGAGAATGAATCTCAGGCTGAATAGATAGAGCTCATTATCACTTTCCATCACTTGTCACAAGAGGTACTTAACCATAGCAAGGATCAATTATAAATGTGATGATGCCCCTTGAAAATGTGATGCCCCTTGAAGAAGTGGCATCATATTGTGGGCACACAGGGCTAGCTCTCCTCTCGTCTCCACGCCCCCAAACTCCTCTAGTTCCAGGCCAGTGTCTTGATTTCCATTCTGTGACAGCTGTTTGTGTAGTCCACTGTACAGACTAGGCTAAGTAGTGCTTGAGTAGTGAATGGTGTCGTGATGGAGGGATTTAAACACTTTCTACCTGGGCATGTAATTATAGGCAAAATTGTGCAGAAAATAGCAGATCTATACGCCAATGAACTTGTATATCGGTTATTTTCACTTGCTGTACAAAGTATACACTGTATAGGGCTTTGCTTGGTTAAGTATAGGGCTCGGTTAAAGAAATACAGCAGAGAAATCAAATGTTTTGCGAATGCTCAGCCAACCGTGAAAGTGGATCAATGAGATTGTAAATATCTGACTACTAATCAGTGTAGCTGGAAGTGATGAGAGCGCGAGGCCAGTAAACAAACAGATCGAATCCAACAAGATGGTGTGTCAATTCGCTGCGACAGGCAGAAAATTAAACACAGCAGGGGCCGCTCAGTTTTGGCGCCCATGCTCGACTGCACATGTTGATGTTGTATCAATTCATAACAGCTACTCTCACTTGTTGCTACAAACATTATTTTCTAGTGATGGGGAAAAGACCAGATCCCGTCTTAACAAGTGTAGCATATAGACATGCTCTGTGCTCCCATTGACGTCCTTTAAAAAAGAAAAGAAACATTTTAATTCTCAGAAAAGCTCTTCTAACCCATTTGCCAAATTGCCACACAGTTCTGTACCAGCACATGCCACATCTTTGCCAGTTCTGTGATATAGAGGCTAGCTACTCAGGCCAGGGGTGAGGGCGACTGATGAAGTTGGCATTACCCCAAAGGACATTCCTTTCTCTTCCCTGACATGACAGATAAGTGCTGGGAGATGTAAAACTCTCCAGGCCTGCGTGATGAGCTACTGGGGAATCAACAGCGATAGGCTGTCAGTAGTGTTCTTTCGGGGCTGGGCCAAGATAAGAGCGAGCGAGAGAGAGAGAGAGAGAGAGAAAGAGAGACAGGCCATTGAAAAAGTCAACATAATAGATGGCACCTTAGGAAGGTGCTGAAGCTGGAGCAGGGAATTAGGTAGTAGCTGAGCAGCTATTCATCATGAGTCTGGAGACTAGCCAGTTTGTGACACAGTGGACTACCCTCTCTCCCTCCTGCACCCTCCCAGTGGTGGAGAGTACTCACATTTCTTACTGTGTAAAAGTATCAATACTGCAATGTAGAAACTCTGTTACTCTCTGTTACAAGTAAAAGTCCTGTATTCAAAATTGACTTGAGTAAAAGTACAAAAGTAGAAAGTACTCATTATGAAGAATGTCCCATTTTAAGTTTTCAAATGTATAAAAACTCACGAGCTTGTAGATCGGCTATTATCAAATTGCTGAAATGCATATAGGGCCAAAGTGGTTAAAGGACAACTTTGTTTTTTACAACATGATTTCATATTTTAGATTGTAATTAGAGAAAATAAAAGATGAGTGTTCAAATGTTTTAATTGACTGCTTTCTATCGTTTTAGCGATTTTAATGATGTTTATTTCACTGGGTGGGGACCAGCGTACAAGTGGCTAAATATGTCTTTTTACTAGACACAATAAGCCCAGTCCCAAAGATGCACCACAATCTTTCATGGACAGATGTGACTTATGGGGGCTAGCAGTGTTACTAATGTAAATAGTAATAAAGAAAATGGCGGCTTATTGTGTCTAAAAATACACTTTTAATCACTTGTACGCATGCCCCCACCCAGTGAAATAAACATCATTAAAATCGCTAAAACGATAAAAGCAGTCAATTAAAACATTTGAACACTCATCTTTTCTAAAATATGAACCCTTGTTGAAAAAAAAAAAGTTGTCCTTTAATGTATTTTTTGTAATAATAATCCAAATCTACAAAGTAACTAGTAACTAAAGTTTTCTAATAATTGTAGGTGAGTAAAAGTACAATATTTGCATCTGAGATGTAGTGGAGTGGAAGTAAAAGTATTGGAAATTGGAAATACTCAAGTAAAGTACAAATACCTAAACATTTTACTTGGTACCTAAGTAAATGTACTTAGTTAATTTACACCACTGCACCCTCCTTTCCTGTGTGAGGAAGCAGCAGACAAGCAGTCAGTAGTAGTGGCAATAACCAGGCATTCCAGAAATTCCCCCTTTATTAAAGTTTAATTAGGGAATTACCAGATGGGGAAAGAAATGCTGGGATTTTGGTGAATGAAGGAAGATCCAGGGCACCAAGGTTATCACAGGTGGTGATAAGGTGACTAACCTTACCTTTTTTTACTTTTTTTCTTTCTTTTTAACCCGCTGAACATAAACATGGGAATCCCACATGGGAAAAGATGAAATGGGATGGTACACAGAGTGGATTCAATTTCCCTGCAATAAGATAGCGGAGATATCTTTGTTTGTGGAGATGAAATATGCATTAGCCGGTGTTAACCCTACCATGGTAACAATCATAAGGTCTCATCCAGCTGTAATGGCTGCTGCCACATTCAATCTATCTAGCTTTCAGTATAGATAGCTACGGTTTAGATGCAGGAGCTAGTTGCTAATATATGACACTGTGTCTATCATAGCACGATGCTTTCCCTGCTGTCTTATCACTGGCACCTAGCTTATTTTTAGTAAAGCTTTCATTACACTTCTCTATCCCTTAGCCAGATGGATGGATTGAGTTTTGCCGGGAGACGTTCTCTCCTCAAACCGCGGTTTTGAGTAGACACTGACAGCTTGCCATAGCAGGAGACATCTAAATTGTCTCATTACGGACCTGGGTTATGACAGTCTGAGCCACCCATAGAGGAACAGCACATCAGCTGTGTTCAGTACAGGCTCTGCAATTACTGTACCATCTTCGCTTACTCGCGCGCGCGTGCGTGCGTGCGTGCGTGTGTGCGCGTGCGTGCATGTTTGTGCGTGTTTGTGTGTGTGTGTGTGTGTGTGTGTGTGTGTAAGAGAGAGAGAGAGAGAGAGAGAGAGAGAGAGAGAGAGAGAGAGAGGCAGAGAGTGTAGAGACAGCGAGAGAACATGTGAACACATCTGAGTGCATTTGTGTGCAGCGGCTGTCAATCAAACATCAACCGCGGTTGGGGGGGTTGATGACCATGGTTATTGGTATCCTTCTAGTGTGACAAGGACTAAAGCCTTCTTTCTCCGTGAGCAGTTGCTGAAGGTGTTTCAGGGGCCAAACCAAAATGCCCCTACCCCACAAAACAGAGCCGCTGTCAGACAAAGCTGCTCACACACACACACACACACACACACACACACACACACACACACGCACACACACACGCGCACACACACACACACACACACACACACACACACACGGATGTTTTTTGTTTACGTTAAACCCCTGAGATTAGAAAGCAATGAGCTGAACGCCTTCAGAATAATGTAAACTTCATTCATTCTGTATCTAGTGCAATAACAAAGGGATAATATGCAGATTAGCGCGCCTCTGGGTAAAGAAGGGCTTTAGATGCAGAAATATGCAACAGAGACTTTCCCTTGTTGCACATGAATTAGCCCACTGTTCGTCCACAAATGTAGCATGAAATAAGCGTGTGGAAGAAGATTAGTGTGGAAATGGAACTTGAGATGTCTGGCTTTTCGGGGGAAATACTCTGAAAACATTCGACAGGCCGTCTGGGTTAAATTAATCAGTCAATTCTCCATTGTTTAAACCTGAAATAAATAATAAATCTTCCATTTCTTTGCAAGATGTTCCTTGAAAATGCTTGATGTTTATTGAACTTGAAATTGAAATTCTGCACAGGAGGTAAGCAGTCCTTACAGTCCTGTAGTGGACACTGTACAACAGTACAAACTGCTAACAATACATGCAACAGCCTCCAAATCTCTCTACTCCAATTTGGTTTTTGGGGAGAGATCTTAGTGGATTATAGCAACGCAAGCATGCCTTCAGACAATCTTCCATAAAGCTGGCCAATTAAGAGAATCATCATGGCTTTGACAGCTGTTCTATTGCGGACCTGAGCACCCGTGCTCACATTTCCCACCTCCGTGGTAGCCTCAGTGGGTTATCTTAACAAGGGTGCCTACCCACAAGCTCAGAAACCCATGGAAGGTCATTCTAGAGCATGGGTCTTCAACAGGGGGTCCTCAGAGTTACTACAGGGGGTCCTCCAAATCTTTGAGTGATAGAACATTTTTGTTCTCCTTTTTTATATGAACCACTTGAACCCTAGTGTCCATATTCTGAGAACCTTAGCCAAAAATAGCCGATCTACAAGCTCACAACGCCTCGCGCTGCTGGCAAAGAGCTTTGGTGTAGAGGTAGACATGCACATGGTTAAATATCTGAAAACACAAATTGACATGAATCCAAAATACACTGATGATTGTGCTGTCAAACAATGAAACTATACGGAATCTAACAGGTAGTGGGGCTCCCCGCTTCATCTCTCTCTCAACTTAGGGGTCCTTGGCCTGAAAACGTTGAACACTTCTGTTCTAGAGAATTCCCAAAAGTGTGCCTTTCTGTGTGTTTCTAGGGGGAGGGGGAGAGGGGGTTGGGGGGGTCAGGAATGTCATGACCCGTTGTGAATGATGTCAGCCAGTTTTTGGAGCTGTGTGAAACACAGGCTCCCTATACGTAGCTTTGTGGGTCTGTCTGTCTGTGTGTCTGTCTGTGTGTGTGTGTGTCTGTATGTAGCCTGACTTCGGCACGCTACTAGTCCCACAGTTTTGCCACCACACACTCGCGCCATATGTCAAATCGACCGGCTTACTCGGGAATAGTGGGCTAGTAACTTGCTAAGAGAAAGGTTCAATAGTTTAATTGATATTAATTTATTAGTGAATTAATTTTCCCCATTGACTTATAATGGCAATCGCAAAAACTCACATTCAATTATTTGTCTCTCGCAAACCATAGGGGCTAGAGTTTCAAGACTTGGAGAGGAGGTTCATAATGGTTTCAAGGATTAAATAAAAAATAATTGTGTCATTTGGCCGCATGGTGGCGCCATAACACCCCACTTTACGTTTTGGCCTGTAACTCTTGAACCGTAGGTCGGAAAATTAAAAATATTTTTTCCCTGGATTCCTTGGGTCATGACGCATCTCCCCATATAGGCCACGCCCATTTGCGCCATGATAGATTTTCCGCCATCTTGAATTTTCTCCAAACACACTTTTTGCTCCTTTTCCTACATATTTTCTTCAAATGTCACACAAATCGGTACACACACACACACACACACACACACACACACACACACACACACACACACACACACACACACACACACACAGCTCCACTTCACACGGGTGTGATTTTTTTGAAAAGAAATGCCTTAAGAGAATTCTTATTTACTTTTGAAGAACTGTGTTCATTTGGCTCTGATGCAATCCTTTTTGCGGGAGTGCAAAGGAAATCTTTGTTGTAGAACATACCGTAATATTGTGTCAGAGAAGGCAGGCAGACAGTAATGACATATTCAGATGTTTCCGCTTACTGACAATATGGCATCTTTCGACATTTGAATGATGGACGTCTACACAAATTCTATAAGATTGCAATCTATTTCTTATGGTTAATTGGGTCAGACAATTGTGAATTAATTTAAAGTAATAGCCAGAATTACTTTAGCGAGTGAAATGTATCAGCCTCTCAGTTCGCTGAATATTCTACCATAAGATAGTTAATCTTTTTGACATGCCCCAAGGAAAAGCAAAGCTATGCTTTTACTGAAATTTCATAGGAGTAAGGCAATGGACTTTAAGTGTGAAAGATCACCCACGTTAAATATCCCATTACATATAAAGATATGCCACAACCCTCCCCCCACACAAAACCCTCTGCCAAAAAAAGAAAAGCCTGATCTCCCGGAGGTCTTTTTGATTGCATTAAGGTTGAAAGGTTACGGAGACAAGAAGTGGATCAAACCATTTGGAACAGACGGGCTTTAAAGGATCAAGCCACACTTATTGAGAGCTGACTGAGAACATCTGGGATCGCTCTTTAACACACACATGCACGCACGCACACACACACACACACACACACACACACACAAACACCTCACATCCTGTGAGAGTCGCACCACAATTCAGCTCAGCTCGTCTCATATCTTGGTTCGAACATGGGGTGCTATAGGATGCATCTCTTCGTGGTCTGTCGGTGTGATGGTGTGTGTGCGAGTGTGTGTGTATGTGTGTGTGTGTGTGTGTGTGTGTGTGTGTGTGTGTGTGTGTGTGTGTGTGTGTGTGTGTGTGTGTGTGTGTGCGAGCGCGCGTGTGTGTGTGTGTGTGTGTGTGTGTGTGTGTGTGTGTGTGTGTGTGTGTGTTTCTGTGTGCATGTGTGTGAGTCTGTGTGTGAGAGAGAGAGAGGCTGAGAGCAAAAGAGAGAGAGTGTGTGTATCATTTGTAATCTTGACAAAGTGTGACAGAGATGTGAGACACACACAAGGCTTTTTAACTTGGCTATAGTTAGATCTGCTGTGCTTTGGTTTCACCACACTGATTTGATGAACTACGATGCTGGGTGGCCTACTCTCACACTTATCTATACATGTCTCTTATTTCCTCATCTATTATACCACCATGAACCCTCTCTCCATGTACACTGTATGACGTTATTCTCCATAGACATCGAAAGAGATGGTTCGCATCTAAAACTATGGCAATATGGCATGAGATTAGGTTGTGAAATGGTAATTAAGAGTGGCGCACCTTGGGGTTCTAATCGTCATCTGTGTTTCTTCCCCAGGTCCCATGGCCTCCACGGAGCACGGCAGAGAACTGGAAGAGGCGGCTACGGTGCGGAGGCTGGTCCAGCAGAACCCTGGCAGGGTCGGTCAGTCTCACAGACCAGCTGGTTGGAAGAGGAGACGCCCACGGCCCCGTCTTTCCCACAAGGGGCCCATGCCGTTCTAGAACAAGGTGAGTTGTCCAACGTGGGAAGAAACGTGTTATGTTTTAAAGCACGGAACAAACAAAACAGTTGTTGAGATGATCCCAAAAAAGAAGCTTTCATACAGTATTCAGAAAACGTCAATAAGTTATTCTTCACTTCAATACTTGGTATTACTGATTTCATTGAATAAAAGCGTGTGTTTCAAATACATTTAGACTGATTCCAAATTTCTAGGCCAAACTACTTAAAAGTCCACAGAAGGTCTTGTTTATTCACTCAAGTCATATTGCACCGGAGGCGGATTTAACTACATGATATGACCAAACGTCAGTGCAGTGGACACCCTTTCTAATTAGTCTTTCAAATTAATGCTCTTGCCTTTGCCAGTGAGTGAAAATTCTAATGTTACAGCTGCAAAGACATTCTAGACAATTCTGTGCTTCCAATTTCGTGGAAGTTTGTGGATGGCCGTTTCCCGTCTCAGAATGACAATCCGCCCATCCCGCTCACACTTCCACATACAGAAATAGTTTAGGAAGAACGTGACTCTCCTGCACAGAGACCTGACCTTAACCTCATCATAGGCTAAACAGTTTGTGAAAATGAATTGAAAATAATATCAAATGTGAGCCAGACCTAAAAAAAGTGTGTCTGACCTCACTAATGCTCTTATGGCTGAATGGAAGCAAATTGCAACAGCAACGTTCCAACTAGTGAAAAGCCGTCCAAGAATAGTGGAGATTGTTATAGTAGCAAAGGGGGGGCCAACTTCAAATAATGCTTGTGATTTGCTTCCATTTGGCCACAATACTAATTACTAGAAAGGTCACTGGTGCAGCACAAATCTCCACCAGGAGGCATGCCCTACCTCCCTCCATCTTTCTGTCTGTCGAGAGGATGTGATGACAATGTTTTGGGATTGTTTGCGTGTACAATATGAAAACACACTTGGTAATGGGGAGTAGGGACACTCACAAAGGATGCTACCTGTAACTGTTAATTCCTTGTGTCAGTTATGTTTTTCTTACAGGGGTGGGCAGTTTACTGTAGGCTTGAATCTAAACAGACAGAGATTTTAAGATAATTCACCAATAAGACCAACACAATAACAATGTGGGGGTATGTCTAAAGGATTCTCTGAAAAAATATGTTTTACATGCATGGATTATCAATGCAAGTTAGCCAGTGTTGTTGCATGCCTGCAGCTGGACAAACAAGAGCATTTGTAATAGGCTAGTCGTGTAGATCCCATATTCAAGATTGACAGCTTGGATCCGATTGGCTATTTTCGGTCCATGGCCTAGCGGGACGTGTGTCCCCTAGCCTGGAGGGAAAATTGCACTGCCATGATTAATTCACAAAAGTGACACAGTTGTCGTTGACCGATTTGAAAAAATATTCCAGAATGCTGTGCAGTATTGAGGTGAAACATTGATTAGGTCTGGCTCACTTATTTCAACAAACTATTTATGTACTGTATGTGACGTCCTTCAGCAAACTGCTTTCCCAAAATTGGAAGCACGTGATTGTCTACATATCAACGTAGTTGATGATTTCCATTAAAAGCTCTTAAAACCCTAGTGTCTTCTGGACATGTCATAGGCGAACATTTGCAGAAAAAAGCAGCTCTGCAAGCTCACAACATGTTGCATTGCGATGCGTTTTGAGCTTGTAGATAGGCTATTTTCGGCAAAGAGATTTTATGTAGATTTAGTGGGGAAAAGGAGGGGACCAATTATTGATCCTGAGGGACCCCAGTCAACAAATTATAAGGTTTAAGTGGTTATAAAATTATATGTATTTTAGACCCCCCCCCCCCCCATCTCAATATATTTTGTTCCAGAGACCCCCAGAAGCAAAGATTCAAGTTTAAAATGTTTGCTTTAAAAATATATATGGGGGCACGGTGGTGCAGTGGTTAGCGCTTTGCCTCACAGCTAGAAGGTCCTGGGTTCGATTCCCGCCGGGGGACGCTATGGGCACTGGCGGCGTGTTCCTCCTCCGCGTCATCAGCGCCCACACCCTAGGTGGGGTTGGCGATAGGGCCTTTCTGTGTGGAGTTTGCATGTTCTCCCCGTGTCTCCTAGGGTTGATACCCTCACAAAAACATGCACGTAATCCTGGTCTCAATAATGCCAGCTGGGGCGCCTGATGGAGGGGAAAGGAACTGGTTGGAATAACGTGTTCCTTCCACGCGCTACGTCCAAACCAGGGAAATCTCCACTGTCAGGTGAAAAGAAGCAACTTGGACTCCTCATGCATAGAAGGAAGCATGAGGTTAGTCCGTTGCCTCCCCAGGTTGGCAGAGGGAGAGCAGAGCCCAGGATTACATAGGCAATTGGCACTGGGTGAAAAAATGGGTTACAAAATTGTGGGATAAAAATGTATAAAAATATATATATATTCAAAGATTTGCACGCATTTTCTCAATTTTCCAAAAATAGCAGATCCAGAAGCCCATAACGCGGCACAAAGTGATGCGCAATGAGCTTGTATATCTGCTATCATTAAATATAAATAAAGTGGTTAAAAGGATTGTAATATTAAATACTTTTGCTGGGGACCCCCTGGAACCCTACTTTGAGAACCAATGTGCTATATACAGTATATATAAGCTAAAGTCTAAAATGGCACAGATGCTTTCCCAGATTCAATGGGTTAACACAGTGTGTCCTATTACATACCATGTCAGACTTTTTTGTAAAGATCTGCACAGAATCTAAGCATATCTGCCGTTGCCTACTTGAACACGGCCAGAACATGGAAGAGCCGACATGGAGCCTTGGTGGAAGAGCCTTTAAACACATCTAAAAAGACTGCTTCCCCGACACTGGCGGTTCACCCGGGCAAAGCAGGCTATAGTGGACAAAATGTACAGTTTTGCAAACAACGCGTGAGCCGGTGAGTTTGTTTCATTTATCTCTGTGACTACTGTATGCGCAACATACAAATCAGAGAGTCCAAATGTACAAACTGCGCAGATATCAGAATATAAAACCATGGTCATGGGCCCAAATACAAACTGGATGATGCACAACGCAAGTGCACAACACACAAGCTCCCAGGAGAAATGCGTGACACGAGAACACAACAATTAAAACAAATATTTGTGGAGTGTGGGTGGACGGTGGGTGGTTGGTTGAATCCACAGTGGCAGTTTGAATAAATTCCTGAAGCCGCCACTGTCTCCAACACAAAGCCATGTCTGTACGACGAATCACGACATTTGGGGGCTGAAGCTCACTCACAGTGGTACCCAAAAATGTCACATTCGTCCTGCATTATAACTCTTCTCATATGCTAGAAAATCTATGTAAATATTAATTCTAGGCATGAATTGTGATTTTTTTAATAGTCAGTATTAATAGATCAAGAGAATATATAATGAAATAAACGGTAACATGTCCTTAGGTCGAACACACTTTGGTCCGACCACCAAAACCTAACCTTAACCCTAACCCTAACCTCAGTAAAACTATGCCTAAATCTAACCCTAATCCTAACCTCAGTAACTGTGACGCGGGTCATTAGCTAACTGGTTAGTAGCTAACCTGCCGACGCCGGTGCTAACCATTTCCCAATATCTATCCACAAGTTTCCGCGGGAGTTTACTGGAGACTATCAGGGCCAAACTTCCGGGTTATCAGCAGACATACAAGCTCACGTCGCGTCGCAGATGCAACCCGTTGTGAGCTTGTAAATCGGCGGCGGAACCTCGGTGCAGACGTTTGCGCAATGCACTATGGGGCGTAGGAAACTCGTGGATATCGTTCCGTAAATCACGAGAGCGCTATGATAAGGCAATAAGTGTCATGTTTCATATCGCTATAAGAAAACTCAAATCCAAGAGGCCTCATCTCCTCTCTTGGCAGAGACCACAAGTGGAAAGTTCAAACCGTTAGAGGAAGACTGGAAAATCTGTTAATGACCATCATAGACGCCTTTTCAACTCAACCCCCCCACACAAGGATGTTATTGTTGGCCCAGAAAAAACTATCACGACTTAACAGATTATTGGACTTTTGCCTGCCGGCTTGAATATCTTCATTTTACTCCAGTAGCTGTTTTTCATGCGGTGTAATTTAATATATTTCCTTTTAAAGAGAGACGGTTGTACTTGGAAACCTTAGCGTCAAGTCAACTGAACAGGAATAAGCCTTTTCTTTCGATCTGATGAAGTCAATTAAAACCCTCTAACAAAGATAATACTTTGCAGGGTTGAGTTTCTCAGCTCTGCCATCAAAGTGTTTCTTTCCATAAAAGGATATTTGATTTACAGTCCAGAAAACAAAGTACGTCTTTGTGTGCATCTAAGGATGAAAAAAACAAAAACAAAAAAAAACATTGTATTTATCATCTTTTTTTTTACACAGTCTGCAACACATGTATTTTCATTAACTACATTACCCCTGGAGTGTCTATTTTGGGCATGTTGTTATAGGGAAGGATTTTGAAGAATAGCGGTCTACACAGTATATGTCAACACATCATAAACCAGTGTTGCACAGCGAAAATGGTAGAACTACAAGCTCACAACACATCGCCATGCAATGCATTGTGAGCTTGAAGATCCGCTATTTTCCTTGTATGACGGTGACAGGCTTAAGTGGTAAATACGAAGCAGGTTTACTGGGGGAGAAAAAAAGCATAACAGTGAATGAAACAATGACATTCTATACAGATATGAACTCAAAAGAGACTGTAGACTATGTACATGTTAGATATAATGCGTGTGACCACAGCACGGCTCTGTCCGTGAACCGAGAAGCACAGGACCCTTTCATGTCTTTCCCAGATCGCGTGAGAGACGGAGGAACTCGATGGGGCACAATATCCCTGCAGGAGGTGCCAACCATACAATGCCAGCCTGCCAAGGGCAGCCATAAATTAACCCCGTAGTGGGAGAGCGCTGTGTGAGCAGACACAATCATGTCATTCCCTTAAAGACTAATTTATACTCTGTGGTACGACGGTGTCACTTGCCAAAAGGAACTGATTTTCAACCTATAACAACACGTCGCGACTCCGTCATGCAATGGAGAATAGATTAAGGCATGGTTAATCATTTTTAACAGGAAGGCGAATGAAAGACATAGAAGTGTCATTCTCTAAAGAAGTCAGGATCCTTTTTACAATCTTTGGTGAATTACGGATTGGAGAATTGTTGTTGGGTATTTTCTTACATTTTGAAAGGGTAGGAATTATTTGAAGTCACTCCTACTTCCTATACGAAACGTCAGAGGTAGTGGTACAAAGACGGAAACAAAGACTCGCTCAATGTCATTCCATACAAGGAGGGCCACAAAACATTATACACTTGATTTGCCATTAACGGTGTTATAATTAGTTTAAAAGCTCTGTATTTGATTGCTATAGACTAGAGTGTGTGTTCAGTTACAGGCATCTCCCCATTTCTCCAGTTCTTCAGTAAACAGAAAATCCATTTTCAGGTCAGGATGGCAATTTTGACTCTAGAGAGAGAAATTGTTATAGTGTTCCTGTTCTAAATTTGTCTGCTAATATTTTTTGTTTCATCACTTCCAATTTCACTTCCATATCCCTTATGCTATACTAGTTACCTCTCCTGGTTGAATACAATTGGTGTGTATTTTACTGTGTACTCTATAGCAGTGATTGCTATCAGAATATAGAGCTAGTCAACACCTATTTAACAGAAGAATATCACACCACCTTCAACTATATTTACATCAACGGTAGATGCTGGACTTTACAGTAGAACTCACGTACCGTGAGCAGGTTCAAATTCTAAATAACAGAGTTCTTTTCTCTGCCAGCAGTAAAATGTGTGCATTCTCTCCATGTATTCAATACTTGCTTTCAGAGGCAGAATGTTAACACACAATTGAGGGATGCTTCAGGAAGTTGTGAAACTCTATAAAAGAGAACGGCTCAGTGACTCACAATGCCGTCCTCACCAACACCACTCCAGTCACAACAAACTGAAGATTTCCTTTTTTGTTTGCTTCCCATTCCAGCCCCTCTCATGCCTTACTAAAGTTCACAGTTCACCGCATTCAAGGATCCCTTTTCCCAATCCCACAGTCATGCCAATTTGCTCAACCTGACCAGCATGCCAATCAAGCCTTTCGTTTGCACTGCTCGAGATAGAATGTGCACTGCTCGAGATAGAATGGTCATCCACAAAGAAGAAATAGGCACTATCTGAGATCAGATGTGCTTCTTCCGAAAATCTCATAGGAATCTCTCTGGTGCTCAGCTTAAGCTTATACAGTACATATGCAAAATGTGCGAGCCGGCTGGGTTTATGATCTGACAAATATCTGTGGTCCAGCTGACAAGGCTACTTGTTCATGTCTCCTGCTTTCCTCATGTTCTACCGATGATGCGATGAAAGACCCTTGGACACAGATGGAGTAGCACATTTTTCCACTCACAGGAATAACCTAAGATCAAAGCTAACATTGAGTTGAGAAAGACAGAGAATTCTGCAAGACAGACTGTATGTGGACATGTCATTATTAGCCTAGCCTTAATTATGGCCCTGCGTAAATAGAGATTAGGAGCAGTGATAGACTTGACAGTGTCCATCCACCAGCCACTATGCGTTCCTGCGTCTGCTCTTATCACCCCATTTCAGTGTCATAGGCAGCTCATCTGTTATTCCCTGACACCTAAGGCAAATGGGGGAATGATGTTAACTTTTCCTCATTACACATTCCAGATGTGAGAGAGTCCTAAAAGAAAAGATGGTAACCTAGGTCATTTTCTTCAGCCCCTATGTGGATTTACCGCCAAATGAGCTATTACAAGTCTTGGAACGAAACCATGCGGCAGACAATCCAAAAAGACAGCAGGGTATTACAGGTTTAAAGCCACAAGCAATTTCTGAAAAGTCCTTGAGACCCCTGGTGTGAAAAAGCTTCAAGCGCAAATTGTGTTGTGTTTCCCATCACAAAAAGGTCTGGCGCGCACCTTCCATTCCAAGAAGAGTCATGAGCACATCCAGAGCAAATCTAGAATAAGTACACCAGGTGCTGGATAAAATAATTAGTCTGTGGAATTATTAAAGCATATCTGCATACTGGAATTCAAGCCGTTTACTAGCAATATTTAGACCAAACTGTATTCTTCAGTAAAATACCCACACAATGGGGAACTTCCTTTCAACTCTACTCAACTCTACTCTCAGACCTTACACCAAATAGCCTGTACATGTTGACGTCATCCTATACAGAAGATAAACAATATACAAACAAAAACTGCAAGAGATTAGATATGCATCAGTTCTTTGGCATTACATTACCACACAAATATGTCTAAAGGGAAGAGTGGTCTGGTCTCTTATCAATGAACGAACTCTGTTGTCATGCAACAAAGCTTGCTGTGCCGTCTGAAATCTCCGTAAATTATCAAGACAAGGGAAGATAAAAGGATAGGAAAGATGAAAGATTGTTCCGTTAACAAGAACTGATCCAGGTCCCTGGGCGAAGTATAACATAGGATTTCTGTTACATAGATAGAGATATGCAGTTGTTTTCCTAACTCCTACCAGTGCATTTCTATCAAAGCCCAGAGAACCTGCGAGTTACATGCTGGTATTACTGTTTATTCACTGCTTTGCAGTCTAGCATTGTTCCAACTTCCAAGTACGAGATAACAACCTCTGAAAAGCTCCGGTTGAAATCCCCCTGGGGGAAACCTCGGTGAAGAGGAAATTGAATTGTCTGCATATGACTCATAACATGTTTGGGGAGAAAATGGAGGCCTGATGGCACTTTTCTGTATTTTCTTTGTTTTGCAGGCACTGCTCTGAGCCGCCCTCCCCCAGGTTCTGATTTCTATGCTCTTCCTTTGCCTTGGGGGACCTTGCAACGAAGGGCCTTCGCTTGCCCAGCAGTCTGAAGAGTGATGTCCATAGCACCTGCTGGTTCTTCAAGCAACTCTGTCCACACAAAAAAAAATCAGGACAAGCCGCTCACCCTCAGCTCTAAGAAGAATTGGGGGCAGCGAAGGGGGGTGGGGGGTACTGAGTCCGAGCTACCAGATTCTATTTCTCTGTCTCTCTCTCTCTCTCTCTCTCTCTCTCTCCCTCTCTCTCTCTCTCTCTCTCTCTCTCTCACTCCCTTGCTCTCTATCTATCGCTGTCTCCTCCCAAGTGTTTTTTTCCCCTCTATCGTTTGCTTTCTAGAGCCCTGTCATGGCCATCTCCCTGAGTGTCTCATACACTTTGCATGACATGTGGTGGAGAGGGAGCCCGGTCCAAACAAGCCGTCTTAGTCTTAAAGCGTCAGTCACTTCTCTGTGGTGTGGTTATTCCTATCTCTCAGATCTAAGGTGATCACAGCCGCTAACTCCGTTGCCGTGTAGCTGCTTCTGGCTTTACTTAGTGGGAGAGGGTGGTTGTGAGGAAGGGCAGTTGACAGTCTCAAAAAGGTTGAATGCATCAAGTAATATTCACATCACTCGTGATACTTGTACCATGTACCATGTCTGCTGCAAAAATCCAGTCCAAGGTTTCCCTTTCCAAAAGAACATAGGCCTAATGCTAAATCCATTGTCAATCATCTTTTTAAGACATGACCACCATACAGCTTAATAACCATTATTATTGGTGCGTTATACTTCCTTACTGCAGTACATTTCACTTGTGAAGAAAATAATACTGAAAAAGAGGCCAAACAACACTATCGTTCGTCTAAAACAATCTGCTTTACTACAGAATAAATCCTTAATTTAGGGCAAATTTTAATCCAAAGCTTTTTTGGTATTACTGAACTCCTTAACACCTCGGGGTTTAACGATCATCTACTCAAGGTCACACAGCAACAATGTCCCACCAGGGATGAGTCCTTTGACCCCAAATCCCGATCCCAACCAATCCTGTCCCCAATCCCTGGCCTCCCTCGCCACACTGCTGCCCTGCGCAGCTGCTCTACACGACTGTTAACAGGCAGGAGTGGCCTGCTCTAAGGACAGGCCGCCTTGCCTTTTAATGAAGTGCCAAATAATAACCTACTCCACAATGCTGCCAGGAACGAAAGAACGCAAGGAGGGGAGAAATGAGAAACACATTACCTCTTGTTTGAAGTCTCGATACACTGACACATTATTATGCATTATACATTTCTATAAGAGAAATAAAATGAAAAGGAAAAAAATGTCCCAAAAAAAAAGACTGTGGTAGCAAGGAGGACAGTTAAATTAGACCAAAAACAATTTTAAAGCTCAGTAAATATGCCACCATTTTCAGCCTACCACTAGTGCTCTAGTTGTCTTACTGTTTAGCATAAGGCTGGTTTGACCCTTTGACTGAGATCTTTGATTGACGGAATGCTATGCCTTTCCATCATACTGGAATATATTAATGTTTATTTTTTGTCTATTCTAAGTTTTACTAGTTTATTCCTTTTTTTTCTCAGGGTGCTGTGATAGAAGCCTGTACCAGAGCAGTCTATTTTGTGCATTTATTTACCAATAAATACACACATACAGGACATTTATAGCTTATATGAGCATATTTTCATATAATGTATCTTTATTCTCCCTCTATGTATACACCATATAGCCATGTATTCAGATTCAGTCATCATCTATCCCTCTGTTGGGTACAGTTGCCTTTTTAGCATGCCCTTCCACAGCACAGGTGGTCGTGGCTTTGATCATTACGCCCATTAAATCCCATGGTTAATCTTTCTCAGATGGATCTCCCCAAGGCTGGCTGGGGCCACTTACAGTCTGAGCTCATTGTCAAATTGGCTTAGATTGAAACCACAACCTTCCTCCTTCCCAATTCCCAAACCCCTGTTGATTTCTATGATCAATACAACCATTTAACAGGTTACGATTGTCACCTTGTAGCATAGCCACGGTCAGACACCCGGTTTTGAGTTAGGTGTGCAGAGACCCACGACCAAAATTTGTTTTCGGGTTGGTCTTTGAAAATCCGAATCTGTTTCAACTACAGTGGAGTTAGCAAACACCTCTACTCAAATGAGTTTTGATCAGATGAAGAAACTGGTGGGTTAACCTAGATTACAAACATCTTCCCCTCTGTTGCCATATCAAATGCAAATATTATAATAAAGAGCAGACTTCTCTGGCTCAGCACGAGAAGCATTTATTAAGAGAGCATCTAAAATCACAGTGGTAATAATCCACCCAGCCAAGCTCACCTCGATTAAAAATGTATTAAATCCTAGGGCACTGTGAAGAGAAATAATTTCAGTTCCACCATTATTATTTCATACCCTCTCAGACAGAGATGTAGATTTCATTAATGCTCCTTGGGAATGAGACAGCTTTGCTTTGGGTGCCTCATGTATTATTGGGGAACACAGTAGAAGGATATGAACAAGGGGCTGGGAGTTCTAAGCACAGGAGTGTGGATGCTGGAGTTTTATGACAAGAGGTTCAAATCAATATCTCTCCCCATCTCAGAAGTTATTAGGGAGTCAAGCAACGTCTGTATCCGCACTGTTCTTCATGAATGTATCCTCACCATCTGCACCAGCCATGCTGCCCTTTCAGAGACCAGAGCAAAACCAATGTTTATGGAAAGCACATTTGGAATCGCCGTCTCCCACTCTGCGTCCTCATAACTGCTACATCCTCGTGACAGTTATCTGTTGGATCCAACAAACAAAGCCAAATATCCCACGATCCAAAGCCTCCAGTATCAATTATCCCCATCATTAAACGTGGCTTTGCTCCAAGACTTCTCTGTATGGGTTTGCAAGGCTGCACTTTTGCAATTCCATTATGCTGCTGGAGAAATAAACCCTGAAAACAAGATTCTCTTGGTATGAAATGGTTTTCCAGTGTATTGTGACAATTGATTTTCTTTTTATCTTTTTTTTTCTTCTTTTTGTCTGATTCTTGTCTAGCTGGTTGTCCAAAGCTTACTTTTTTGAATACAGTTGTGGAAAGCTGTATCCTTTGTGGATGTAACGAAATAGAGTAGTCTGCAGCACAACAATGTCGTGGACACGTGAAAGCTTTCAAGCATTCTTGTCTTGTAGATGCTAGCCCACAGCCCTCCCCTGCACATCAGGTTAATGGGCCTTGTGGTGTGGCAGGACAAGCGCGTCCAGGCTCAAACTGAAATGGTAAACCAATACATTATGCTCTGGGAGCAAAACCATTTTCCTTAATGGTCTTTTCCAGCAAGGCTTACACAAGAGAAACGATTCCTCCCCTCTCATTGTTTCCTCTCCTCTGTGACCATCACAAGGCCTGAGTAATGTTCCTATGCACTTGTTAGCATGTTTTATCTGGTAGGCTGTGTTTGTTCTGAGAACTTACCCCTTTTTTATGTTTAGCCCTTTTTGTTTTGTCCAAATGCATTTGGCTGTGAGTGTGTAAGGAGATGAGATGAGTTATAAGGGGAGGTTGACGTGTGTAACTGGTGGAGATGAGAATGAGCTGCCTGCTGGTTAGTTTGCAATAGGAGGTAATTAAATATTAGCGTAGCAGTTGGTTGACACTACCCACTATCTATAGACAGTACCCTCACATAGAATCATTCAAAACCACAAGGTTCTACATTTTTTATACCGCTGTCATACATATTCTCTCAGTTCTCTACCAGATAACAGTTCCTAGAAAATGAAAATGAACCAAACATTTCACCCATCCAGGAGATGGAGTTAGCATGCAACACATTCCACGGTTTACCTTGTGCATCTCTAACCTATCATTACTGCATCACATTGGCCTTGAGAGTGGGTGTGTGCAGGATCGAGTGGCTGATATTCAATCCAGTGCATTCACACATTTCTACTGGCCCGGCAATCCAAAGGATAACTAGATTTGATCTCCCATGGGAAATGTGTACATGAACTGTCATTATCTTGCAGCCTCAAAATGAGACTTCCTATACCCAGAATAGAACAAGGCCCCTCCTCCGTTGATTGTGACACATTCTCCGATCTACATAACCACTGTGTCCAACACCAGTTACCGTTCAGAACAGTCTGAGAACAGATAGTCTGTAGGCTTCCGCCTGATGTGTACTCCGTCGAACGACAGTGCCTTGCCCTGAAAATAGCCGATCCAAAAGCTCACAATACGTCGCATCCGCGACTTGTAGAGAGCGTCGATTTCCGATGCGATGCTGTCGTACGACGGAGTACAAAGCATTACACGCCATTGCAACAGTGTTACTAGGTCAGATACCGTTTAAAAAAGACAATGTATTATTCCTGATCTTCTTTAATTCTGTTTAAGGTGTGTGCTCATATTACTCACCAGGCCAAATGTACAGTCCCTGTCTCTGTTTTGATGTTGATCTGGGCAAAAATAAATGAAATAAATAAATAAATGAATAAAACAAGTGTATCAGAAATGGTTGAAATACTGTGTACATATTTGAACTTTTGGTTTCTAATTTATAAAAGATAAGCTTTAGCTCTTGGAGTACTTATTTTATTTTTTTCCTTTCATGCGTAGCTTTGTGTTTTTATTTTCTATTTCTGTAAAGTGTGTAAATATATCTTTATGATAATAAGTAATATTAAAAATCTTATTTTAAGAAACCACTGTGTCGTGCCCTTTTTTAAATGAGGAATTGAATGGAAATTTGACCTTCAATGATATTTGGAAGTGCTTTTATTCTGCATTTTCCTATGAATGTGACTATTAATGTATCATTTGAAAAATAGATCTAACTCAAGTGGAGTCCACACTACGACTATAAATGATGATCACATAATTATATGCTTGGTATGGACAGCCCTGGCCTGTTTTTTTCTGAACTGTTCAGATTCAAATGGTGTGCAATAATCAGAGCAAAATTTGTCAATGATTATACAATAAAGGAGACATAGATAATCTCATGGGAGGTCTGTCATAGCCAATAACACTCTAATAGCAGCTTTAATTACAGCTCGTCTAAAACTTCTACAGCTGTGGTACAGTATGTACATATCTGTTGGTATTTATATCAGTCCTTGGCCCATCAAGTAACACCTCAATAGTGTCATACCTTATAGTGCATACTAAGCACGCTGCACATTAATACATCACAACTGCTGAGCGTGCAAAGGTATCATGAATACGTCTAGCTATAATAAGATTCAGAATACATGCAGGTTATACTGCTATAGGCTACTGAGTCTCCCCCAGGCCAGCCACTGGATAAGCATACAGTCCAGTCCGTAAAGGAATTCTTGAATTCTTTTAGCATTTTTTATTGTTATTATTATCAGGTAGACTTTCGACCTACCTAGACAATACATTTCTGCATAGTGCATCATACTTCACAATACAATTATTTATATACAGTATTTCACATTGACAGGAACTGATGAAAGTATTAGTCATAATATTTCTCTTTACCAGACATACAGTACTGCTTTTTTGAACCATCACCGACCATGGATTCAATTGATCTCTGCAAGTATAACAGCTTCAGAAGCACCTTCCATACAATCACCGTCTTTCCCTTTTTTTATTTCATGGTGAAATACGATTGCATTTGTCTCAATCACTATATTTGATATTAGAACTGTTGCACAGTAGTTATTATTTCATTAAAATACCACGTTGTGGTCATTTGTGGAAATTTAGCAGTTTCGAAAAGCTTTCATGACAGACTTCTAATGTTTCTAATAATGCAATCTGGCTAACCATCGTCAAATAAAAGGGAACGCCCTGGCCTAGAGTCTGCCTTGAGAGATTACTAATAATGTCATAAAGTGGTTTTTTTCCCGTCACAAGAAAAAGACTGTGAGGCAAAGACTTCTCATGAGGGGGACTGGTTTCTCCTCAACCCCCAGTGGGACCACTCAGGGAAGTGTCTGGTTAGCACACCGAGCTGACACGGCTTGATAGACAGGAGGTGCGCCCCTGAGCCAGAGTAACCCCAAAAGACGCCCAAGGTTAGATCATCAAGCCTGGGTCAGCTGTATAATTGGGCTAGGGGTCACCGGTATGATACGGAGCGTGACAATGAGGCTATAGAGTTACAGTGGGGAGCAGAGACCAGTGAGGGACGCCAGCAGGGCACTGCGGTGAGGCCAGACGGCCCTTTAAACAGTTCAAGGTCCATCATCGAGAGTGGCTAGAGCCCTGTTCACTGTCACTGCTAAAATGTGTGTCACTGCCCTCAAGACAGTGGTGGGCCGATGGGAGTATGGGAGCGGGAAAGAAGACGAGTGCATCAAGTGTGTTGTTGAGGGGGAAAGAAGATGATGAGCAAGGCACTGTGGGTAATGAGTGTCAGACACACTCGCTAACTCTCTGGCGGCTCTTTTAATTATTGACAATATCCCCACGGCTAGAAGGAGCGAAAAGGCAGCGGGATTTACAGAGGGGAAGCACATTAAGGCACTCCACACCACAGAAACTGTGGTGGGGGAGGAACATCTGGACGGCTCCTGGCACTGAGTCCCAGGATCAACTGCTACCACTTCATAAAAACCTTTCCAACAGTTGGCTGTCCCACAATACCACCAACAAAGCCCTAAGAGCCACTGACAGAACGACACTGATGGATATTATACAGTCAGTCGGCTCCGTTTCAAACACCTGGACTCATTGAACTCTCACTAAATGTGCAGGCTGTGATTGCAAATCAGGCACATTATGTACAACATGCAGGCAAACATGCATATAAGCAGCCTTATTATATGCTTCTATGTATTTCTGTATCTATGTGGGATATAAGTAAATTACTCAAAGTCTGTGTGAGAGTGTGCGTTTGTGCCTCTGTGTCGGCTCAGGAGGCAGAGGAAGAACGCTCCTGAGTGCAAACAGAGTCTGGAGCCGCAGGTAAGGGGCAGCAGCAGCAACAACAGCCTGTGTAATGCACCTCAGCTGTGTTAACACCGGCAGCTCTGCAGTGGAGACGGATCATTGGAGTGGTCATAAAAACAAAGCCAGCCCGGCCCCAAACACAGGACGTGCATGTGGGAGCGTGCATGCAGGAGTGGGCGGGCCTGGTAGCGAGAAAGGCTAGAGTTGCGGGGAGCACGAGAAATGACAAGTGATAGACAGAACCCCCTTCTGTGGGTTGTCAGAGTGCCGGTTCCCACAAAGTGATGTGTTCTAGGTGGGCTCGGGATGTGGATATGTTGCAGTATCATGCAGATGAATGCTGAAGTTACCATGTGCTCTTAAAATGGTCCTGCGAGAGTGCCACAATTGGTGTTGAGTGATTTTGCGCCTTTCCTTGAACTCATTTTCCATTGTCAATGAGCCAAGACTGTCCTCAAGGATTAAGTCATACACTGTGCAGCTTAGCCACATTAGCCTGAGCTGGCGGGCCAGAACAAAGAGAGCACCAGTCCATGCTCTAATATAATCAGGGTCATACCTTTCCCATCATTAGAATGTTACACATTAACCAATTTCAACCTGGGGTCCCTATTCTGGGCATGTCATTTTGAAAAAAATATTTAAAAAAAGCATGTTTAATTTTTCTTTCGCATAAATAGCTGTTAAATATACTTGTGTTTAATGATGGGTAGCACTTTTAAAAGTAACCTTCCTGCAGTCCTCTTTGTAAGAAAGCTTTTGGACCAAGAGGACACTTTGGTTTGTGATGTTGACACAATGGCCGTGGTCACACGTGCGTAGAGGAGGGCTGTCCGGGGAGACGCCCGAGGTTGTTGGACGGTAAACGCAAGCAATGCTGCAATCTTTATGGCTACATTTCAGGCAGTAAACAAGACATCCCCCGAGGAATTATGTGACATTGCAAAACTGTGCAAGGCCATTCGTACTGTGCAGCCATGCTACAATGAGCCAAACTGATTTTTATTGAGCAAAAGACATTTTTACAGGAGTCTTTTTCTCTTGTTATTTGAAGGCCTGTATTCTTAACACTTGGTCACAGTCTCCAATGGACTATTTTTAACAAGACAGCATGTAAACAGAGTCATTTTGAGGTGTCAGTCTGTCCTTGAGTTCTCCTTCGATAGGCCAACTTACAGTGTGCAGTATTCACGCGTATATATACTGTACATGCCAGTTATTGACAGAACAAAGCAAAAGGGTGTCACCAAAAAAGACAGGGTTATCATAAGTGGTGTAAAAAGTACTCAAATGTTTTACTAAATCAATACTGCAATGTAGAAATACTCTGTAAAAGTAAAAGTCTGGAATTCAAGATGTACTTGAGTAAAAGAACAAAAGTATTGGCATCAAAATGTACCAAAAATAAAAGTACTAAATGTTTGAAAATAGCAGATCTACAAGCTCACAGTGAATCGCATCGTGACTCACTACTCACTACTCACTTTCAAATAGCCTAGGTATAAAATAGGGCTAAAGTGGATTACTGTAGGTCTTATAATATAATCATTTATATCTGAAAAGTAACTAGTAACTAAAGTTTTGATATAATTGTCCATCCTCAACCGCTTATCCGTAATCGTAGTGGAGTAAAAGTAAAAGTATTTATTGGAAATTGGAAAGTACAGACAAACACTGTACTTAGTTACTTTACACCACTGGTTATCATGCTACAGATTATCTGATAGGCTGACTGACTACAGCTCATACTGGGCTTTAACCATTCAAGGTCACGTTGGTACCCCCATCCCCTCCCATCCCCCACCCCCCACCTTTCCCTTAACCCCAAAGCATTAAAGAAACAATTTGCTGCTGATCAGGGGAACCTTGCAGTGTTATTATCTTGTTAAGGCCAGTTAAGAGGCCATGTCTCTGAGGGCCGAGCCGCCCCCATCAGTAAAGCCTCCCTGTGGTCTACCATGCCGACTATGCGAGCATTAACGAGCAGGAGGACATGCACACACACACACACACACACACACACACACACACACACACACACACACACACACACACGGTCATGGTCACACGCACACACACACACGCACATACACACTCACGCATGCATAAAATGCACACAAGTTTCACACACATGAACACACAGACAGCAACAGGAGTCACTTCGCTGCCCTCAGGGTATTTCCTTAATCTGTCAAAGTGTCAAATTAATCTCTTTTCTCTGCTCGCAGTGTTCAATGCACGTTTTTGTCCAAGTTCACTGAGGTTTACAATATTTAGGGTGCTCTTCTGACAATTTAAGGGAATGTAGATGGCACATGATGGGCGGTGAATGTCAAAGTTCTACTCAAAAGTTATTAAACTTTTTTTTCACAAATATCTTAAGTGACTTGAGAGGCACAAATAATGGAACTACATGGGTATCTTCATGCTGAAAAAAAAAAAAAAGAAAAGAAAAAACCTAAAACAATGCACCATCCATAAAAGAAAATAAGCAAAACAATTCATAACAAAGCAAACAATTCCTTCCCTTCCTCCTGGGTGTTTGTAAGAGGCAGACATTCCAAAACAACAAATCAATCTACAACGATCCTGAATACAGCAGCCATGTTATTACTGGATTTCAAATCCAACTTAAAATAGCCAAGAGACAACACATAAAAAGACTGCAGCAGGAGCCGAGGACAAAGCTATTCAAACCCAAGACAATGATGGTGTGACACACAGTGACCTATAATTGTCAACAGTGTGGAGCTGAGGGGCAGTGATTGGCTGTCTCGTGGGGGGCCGGTGGCCTAGAGAGGATGCGAATCATCGTGTGCAATTGCACAGAAACAGCAAATCACTGTCAGGTGGGCCAGTGGCTCGCCACTCAAAACCCAACGCTATTTTACCAATCAGCATCAGAGGGTTTTACAGAACACAATGAAAGAAAGAAAAAATGCGGGGAGGGGGGGGGGGGGGGGGAATATGATCAGGTTGGAAGAAAAAGCCTGAAGAAGCCCGAGGCTCATGCCAGCAAAACTAATCTCAAAAGAACACGTCCCTGAAAAGCGAGACGGCAGCGAAGGAAGAGAGATGGGATCCTTATCGTGTGATAGTACTCTTCAATGAGGATAACACCGCGCCGAAGTCTCCTGAGTGCATTAGGTTACTTGGGGAGTGATAGTACATGGGGAATCTTGGCTCGCGACCATCATTTATCCAATAAGACAGAAACAGGTTGCCTCTGTGGATACTACATCTCTCATGAACACATTAATGGTGGAGATAAAGACACCAGTGAGCGAAGGAGCATTTGGGGCTTTTTTTTCCAGGCAGCTCTAATCTGCCAACATGGATTATATGAACCCTCATTTAAACTGTAATAGCAGATTTCCTTAAATCACTGCCAAAGCTCTGCACTTTAACAAGCTTTTTGAAGATGCTCGGGAACGCGGTTCCAATTAGCCTGTCAGGCCATTTCTTAACGTCTTAATGCAGGTCAGCTCTAGTCACAGACCTCACAGTTGCGCTGAGAAAGAAATGCTACGAGGGAGAGACAGAGACAAGAAAGATCAACGAGTCCTGCACAATCTGCACCGTGCTGATCTCGGTACATAGACCTACAGTTGATACACACAGAAATAACCTTTAAATACGTTTGGGAGGCTAATTTCTATTTTAAATTATCTTTACTTATCTATAGCCATAGAGCATTCTTTCTTTTTGTATTATTTATTTTGAAGTTAATTTTACCTGTTATATTTGAGTGCAATGTTCCACAATTCATTATTCTCCTAGGCCTATATGCAGTTGTACACATTTAAGATTTTGATTTTTTATTTTGGCAATGTGAACTATGTTTCCAATGACAATAAAGCCCCTTTCAATTGAACTGAATTGAATTGAGACTCCGAGAGAGAAGGATATATATTGTAGGTTGTGTGTGCGCGTGTGTGCGAGTGTGTACGCGCGCGCGTGCGTGCGTGCGTGCGTGTGTGCGTGTGTGTGTAATACACCCAGCTCTCCTTATCTGTCCACACAGCCAGCTGAGTGGCACACAGACACATCACTCTCAGGCACTACACAGCAAACTGAGCCAAGCTTCTCTGGCACCCCCTCCTCTCTCTACACCTCCGTGTGAAAATCCAACAGTAGTCACAAGTGTGTTCTTAAAACTAATCTATACTAGTCTGTCGCACAGCGGTGTCGCTTTAATCGGCCTGCTGTCTGAGTGGTCAGTCATTGACTGCTTCCCAAACAGCAGTAAGCTGTTTTCTTTAGAGAGTTCCCAAAACCTGTACAGAAACACAAATTATAGACACACAAGGGTGCAAACAGGAGCCAAATGCAAATATAAAAGAATTGTCCTTGCCCCCACATTCCCACTGGAGCAAATCTGCATTCTCCCATTTCTCCTTCAAGACCTTAATTGATTAAAAATTCAGCATATGGTAATAACACACACGTATGTGTGTGTGTGTGTGTGTGTGTGTGTGTGTGTGTGTGTGTGTGTGTGTGTGTGTGTGTGTGTGTGTGTGTGTGTGTGTGTGTGTGTGTGTAAGAGAGAGAGAGAGAGAGAGAGAGAGAGAGAGAGAGAGAGAGAGAGAGAGAGAGAGAGAGAGAGACAGGGCTCACAGGCAATAGATGGAGTTGAGTGCCTGCAGTGAATCAAAGTGGTGTCTTATCAGCTAATTATCTCTGCTGAATTGTTTATCAAACACACATACTTTCCTCTCCTCCTCTTGTGTGCGTGTATGTATGTGTGTGTGCATGAATGCGTGCGTGCAAGCGTGTGTGTGAGGGACATCTCTAACATTCCAAATGCAGGGCTAGTAAACACAGACATCAGTGCTGCTGGCTTTAGGTGCCACGGGTGGATTACTGGAGACAAGGTAGGAGATCTACTAGGGGTATACTGTATACATGTTATACAATACAGTTATGACAAGTTATCATTACTAAAGGATCAGTGTCTATGATTTATTTCCTTTAAATGACAAAATAAATTATGTTACTTATCTGTCTGATGCTGTTTTACCAAGTACAGTACGCACTGTTTTATACTTCATGTAGACTTTTCGAGATTTTTATAAAATAGCTGAACAAATTTGAAAAATGTTTTAAATATTTGCCTATAATTACAATGCAAAACAGATGCCAGGATTAATGTGGTTAAATTCACGGTTTAATAAAGCAATAAGCCCCAAAATGCTTAGGTTTACAGTGATTTTAGAACAGCTTAAGGGGGGTTGTTAGACATGATGCAGAGCAAAGTACCTAAAACCCCCGAAGCCGTTCTACAGTCACTGTAATCCACAGCCTTTCAAATACCAAATATGGTAAATCATAGACATAGCCCAATTAAAAAACCCAAATATTGTAAGCAAACTTATAAACTAGCCATTTTGAATGTCAAATCAAACAATATTAATCAACTGAATGGCCCATATCTCACCTAAAATGTTATCAGAAACGGTTCCTGTACATCAAAATTCACAACTACATCAAAATGTAAACAATCTGTTTGGCACAGTAATACTGATGTAATGTGGTGGAGAATTGTGCAATGGCTTCGAATGTGGCTCTACCAGTAAGTCAATCAAGCACTGTAAATATCGTTTTGTAAAGGAATATTCAATGTGACAAAGAAAATGTGACGCAGCTGCATTTAAATGAGCTTGCAAGCAATTACAGCTGTGGTCATGGGCGCTATGGAGTGCAGAATGATTTAGGAGCAGCCAGAATGTGTACCCAGATTTCCTGGAGAATGATCTACCCACTTACAGGTAAACAACAACGTGGAGCACCAAGGCCAAAGCATGGCAGAGCTTAACGCCGGCTACAGTCACAGCCTCACAGGTCAAACAAACAGAGGGGAGCATATTCAGTGTACACATGCAGATAAGGATAATACAGTACACTGGTAAATCTCCAAAGATGGAGAGTGCTGCTGGGTCATCATTACCATAAAAAGAATGGGCGTCAATACACAATAATCAACAATAGTGAATTAGTGATATGTCTTGATAATGTTCCCATCTATCTGCATGATATGATAATATTCATAATTATGTTATATATAATTTATTGTAAGATTATACGATGAGGCAATATAGGTATGGCTCTTCATAAAACTACCGTATTCACATTATCATTATTATTACACCTGTTTAAATGTGATAAAATCCAGAGAAATGAAACTCAGTGGGGGCGCGGTGAGAATATTCACAAGACTTTGACCATTTAAAAAGCCAGCCCTCCTCGTACCGCAGGAGGGCTGGCCCACATGAGGGCTGTCTCTTCAACAGCTACTCCAGTCGTGTAAACATGACCTCTGGTAGACTAACAACAGCCTGAAAAATTGTAAATGTAATCTCGTACCAGAGGGACGCACTGTAAAACCAGGCCAGACACATTGAAAATCCCCAAGCATGTGTGTGCCTCAAACACAGGGCTTAGCAAAGATAGACAGGGAAAAAAATTCAGTGGCACATTTTGAACTTTGGTTGGAAGATAAATCACGGCAGATGACTCAATGGACTGAGGTGCATAGCATGTACACATATGTTGTCACACACTGGGGTTCAAATCCAGCTCATGACCTTTGCTGCATGCATGTCATCCCTTCTTTCTCTCTCGTATCTCCTCCTGTCATGTTCAAGTATTTATTATCTAATAAAGCAGAATGGATTCAAATATTGTTTTAACTCATACAGTGCCATCCGGCCACAAGGGGTGCTAGAGTGCAGAAATGTCTCCATTGACCTTCTTTATAGCTTTCGTCGACCCTCTCCCAACTGGCCTGTGTTTTCACTCCGGTCAATCCTATGGGTGTCCAGAGGAGGAAGCTAGCTGACACGTAGCCAAAATGCTAACCCATTTAGAAGCCCGATCTAAAGCTATTTCAGCCGCAAAAAACTTTCTCTTTGGGTCTGGGGACACAATCCGGAGAAAATCCTGTCTAAAGATGTGATTTATTATTGGAGTGGGCGGCGCGATTCGGCCGTTAGCGCGAATACGGCCCGTGGATGGCCGAGTCTAAGTCCCGGCCAAGGATGGACGTCTAGACCGGGGCTTCGTTGAGGCCTCCGATAAAATAATTCATTTTATTAAATATCCCGGACATGTTCGGGATAGGCACCCTGGAATACGTCGCACCGCCTACAATGAACATTTGGTGAACATTGGGGGGGTCTAAACTTTATTTTAAACCATTTTCAATGGAATAAATCGTCGGAGCATCTAGCGTCTCTCGTTGGTGAGCGCTGGGCGAGCCGGGACCACCCACGTTGCTCCAAGCAGCTCGGGGTAAGTAAAATAGCAAATAAAAAATTGTTTTTGATCCCGAATATCCCGAACTAGTTCGGGATAGGCACTAAAAGGGTTAAGAGAGCTTTGCTGTTAGGTCATATTCTCACATTGCTGTTATGCCTTTTTTCATTCTAAACCACATACTGTATCCACCTGTTTCCGCAAGACTTTACTGTAGCATTATCTGCGGGACACTTCCGGTTAACAGCAGACATACAAGCTCACGTCGCGTCGCAGATGCGACCGCTGTGAGCTTGTAGATCACACTCGGCTGTGACGCCGGAAATGCTGCTCGCCTTCTGCGCAATGCACGATGGGATGTTGGAAAGTTGTGGATATAAGGAATGGAATTTGGTTTTGTATGTACGTGCTTGGTGTCCTAATCTCATTTACAATGAATCTCTCTGTGGTCATACAGTAGCCATTCTGGCTAGCCATCGTCACGAAAAGGGACCGCCCACTTGTCCCTTTTCTGTGAAGCGTAGCGACTCTGAGGCTGTCTCGAGAGATCATACAGTAGCTAATAGGAATTAAGTTCAGACTACAGTGCAGGGATCCAAGCTACTTGCACCATTCCACTGACCCTGTGCCAACAACATTTCAAAAGTCAACAAGACTAACACACCAAACAAACCAATGCATCTTTGAATTTGACACAGTCAGTCACCATCTCCCAAAGAACAATATACTGTAGCTTTAAATGCCACACTTTATTACCCCATTAGCTAACACTTCATTTACAGTTTGGCAAACACAGGAAAGCTCCAGTTGGCCGAGGCTGAGACTTAAGATTAAGATCAAGTATTTATTCACGGTGGCTGGCTGTGGCGGTAACAAGTATTTATAATGGAATTATAAGCAGTCTTAATCATGTATTTATCTTCCAAAACTGACTGGCTCTATTTTGACTATACCACTCACTGAATTTTATGTGAAACTACATTTCACTGGTATTGAAATATGTATTGGTAATGCCTTTGTTGAGGCTAGTCTGTAGTATAATATAATAGTGTTTCTTTTCCCCCTAAATCATGTTTAAATGTGACGACAACAGGACTGAATGAATTGAATGTTTTGGGTTTCTGTCAACACCAAGCCAATTGCTCTTCCATGCAATGAAAAAACACAGTGGGAATGTGAAACATGTTCAGAAGTGTGGAAGGTCTTTTCATGCCATGTAACAACAGACCACAGAGACAACTACAGAGTTCCAAGATGAGTGAGACACAAGATAGGGGCAGGAAAATTAAACACAGCATAATGCCATATTGTGTCCTTAAGGTTGCACAAGCCTGGCATTACATTTGCCTGGCAGATAGGAAACATACCCTGCTCTCTCCATTCCAGTTCAATGGATGAAAAAAAAAAGAAGAGCAAGAGAAAGGGACGACAACTGTGTCTGCATTCAGCAGATACAACAGTACAATTTCCTGCGTTCTACTACCACAAGATTTCTCTCCGTTTACACATGAGCATAGAACATGGGTGACCAAGGCTGTCACATACAGCCCCATCGGCTCACTATGCGTGAACGTGGATGTGCACACAAACTGGATATTTTCCTAGGTATAATAAATTGTACGCTTACTAGGGCTGTCACAATTATTACATAATCGTCTAATCGTGATTATTTAACATTATCGTGATTATTTTTCATAATCGTCATAATCGTTTCCATGTCAAAAATAGTGGAAATAGCCGATCTACAAGCTCACAACGCGTCGCATCGTGACGCGTTGTGAGCTTGTAGATCGGATATTTCCACTATCAATGTTCTTTTTTAAGTATAAAGTTGTCAAATATGTCAAGTAATTTCTTTGTATATTTAGCTTATGTGTCATATCTACCATGTGTAACTTCAAAGCCTAAAAGCCAAACAGAAATGTAATTGTCAACGACAAAAACACAATTAAATCGTTAATCGCAATTATTTGAGTGACAATTGATCGTCATGTAAAATGCCATAATCGTGACAGTCCTATGTATGCTTGTACTGTACATTCCACCCAGATCTTTCCTCAAATGGGCAGTCAGATGTTTATGCAGTTGCCATGGCAAGGGATGTCCTTTTATTGAGGGAGCAACAGAGGTGTCACATGATCCAAATCACCCTTCCAGGAGACAGGCCTGGCTCTGTCAGACTGCTCAAATACCATCTTTGCTCTCTACTGGGTTCTGGGTAACAAGACAATTGACACTGTGACAATTCCTAAGGTAATGACTTTAACTCCGACTATAGACAAAGATTAAACTAAAGCAATTCAATATACTCTTACTCACTGTTGCTATTACAGCGGCATTGTATGATATTTTTGATGTCACAAGGTAAGGCTGTGCAATATATCGAAAATTTATCGATATCGAGGTATCAACGAGGTATACATATCGACGAAGACGGCTTGAAATGAGGTATCGGTGTATGTGTCAAATGAATTAATAGACACACTATGCATGCACGTAGCACAAAAAAGCAGTCCATCTGTAACCAGGTGTGGTTATTTCAATAAAATTGTTGGTAAATGGAAATTCAATTTCTTTATTCTATGTGTACTGTGCATTGTGCATCCATGAATATGCTATTGATTATTTGGGTTAGACAGGCAGTGGATGTAAAGCACAAAAACATTAAAAACTATATAATGCAATTGTTTTTACTAATATCATGAGTAATATCGATATCGAGGTATTCAACAACGTTACCTAATATCGAAGGTTTTCCTAATATCGCCCAGCCTTATCACAAGGCATGTCTGACGTAGGGTGCATTCGCAAATAAACACACAGGTTGCTGCAGTGCTCTCTTGTCCTTGGTTAATTCAGACTGGTCTGTGCCAGGACTGCTGTGCTCCCTGAACCTGACCACTCAGACTGAAAAGCCAGGCCGTCTCAATTGTCTGAGCAATGGATGAGGAGTTAATTGCAAAATGTGATGGTAATAATCATGTTCATACATAGAATTGAATGGATTTTAAAAGTTGAAAATGAGAGAGATGTTATACCCATCACAGCCCACGGGGGAATTTCAGTTTAGCGCACAGAGGAGCGCAGGGGGGGGGGGGGGGGGGGGGGGGGCAGTTGGGGGTTAAATGTCTTGCTCAGGGACACTTCAACACATTTCTGAGAGCTGTAATCGTACCTGGGACCTCCGAGACTTCCGGATCCCCAGGCAGGCTCACTAACCATTCAGCTATGGCCACCCTCCAACCAATGCTCCAGCCAACCATGTCATCTTACCCCTACCCTCCTTTCCAATAGCATGTTGGGAAAATTAGTTCCATCTCTAAGATCATCCTAAATAGAAGGACTTTGGGATCCTTCTCCCAGAGCTGTTGAATCTTGGTACCTCCCTCACGCTTTAAAATTCCCCCATCCCTCCCATATCTAATCCATTCTTCCCACTAAAGGCGGATTATTCAACAGTGTAGGTGGCGAGCAGAAGCAGAGTTTGGCCGTAGTCTGATTGTTTTGACACACAACTGTGTAATTCCCCTGGTTTATTGTTAATGTCCGCAAATCACACAAAAAAGGTTTTAATTTAGAGCACTAGTCTGCAAAGTTACTGTAAAGGACAACATTTGACCAATCCAAAATCAAAGACAAGGTGTCTCAAAACCGGCTGCTGGGTCAAAGATCTCATCAGAAATTAAACTAGATGTAAAATAAAATAAAGCAAAGTAGAGGAACTCACCTGTAGCTGACAGTTAGTTGGTCTGTCCTCATACAAGCACATCACAAGTCCATGGTGCACTGACAGTGACAGTAGGCTGCAATTGAAAAGGGGTCGGTGAAATAGCCCACTCACAAAAACAAAATGCATTTCTTTAAAAGAATATATATATATTACACCATGCAATATACACTTAAAGGACCACTTCACCTCTGGGACAACCAGATTTTATTTTATTGTTGTTTGGGACACGATCAACACAATCCTGAGTTATTATTAAAAAAACCTCTACCTTCAAAATGTATTGTGTCTGCTGTCCTTCCGGCATGTCCACTCTTGCCAGCCTGGTGGACAAATTCACAAATTATGTATTTTCTGTATCAAAAGAAGCAGGTGGGTGAACAACCTGGGCGCAAACCTTATCATTTTAAAGATGATATCTGATGAAGATACAGTGCTATCTAATGTTATGGTAACTTGTTGTGTTGTCTTTTATGGAGCCAAAAAGACAAGTTCATAATAATTTGAGCAGAAAGAGCTGACGTGAAGTGGTTAAACCTTAAAAATAGACCAGTGGTGGAAAGTAACTATTAAAGTACATTTACTTAAGTAGCCTACTGTATTTAATTCAAAGGTTGAAGTATTGTACTTTACTTGAGTAGTTAATTAGAAGATTTTAATTATTAAAAACAAAACGTAATGCATTGAGATGCGACCAGTGTTGCGTGTAGATCTGCTATTTTCAAAAGATTGTTATACATTTGAAAACTTGAAAAAGGACATTTTGCCTAATGAGTACTTTTACTTTTGGTACTTTAAGTGCATTTGATTTTGATACCAATACTTTTGTACTTTTACTCAATAACATTTTTACTTTCGTACTTCTACTTGCAACAGAGTATTTCTACATTGCAGTATTGATACTTTTACTTATAAAGGTTAGTATAAAATGTGAGTACTTTTTCCACCACTCCTAAGCAAAATGTCCCTCCGCTGAAATGGGAAGACATAGGCTACTGTATTCTTTTTAAATCATATTTTAGATGAGGCTATGTGATGCTAATGCTAATCAAAGTAGGCTATAATGTAACGCGACAAACTTTTTATTATCGATTTAGCATTTTGTATTGTCATTATTTACCTCGATGAAAATTCGCCCTGCCCTCTTGCAGCAACACTGTTTACTCGTCTCACGCCAGCTGTGTGATGTTGACCTATAACCTGTGTGACGCAGCATCTACAATAATACTAGATGTTTGAATAAAGATTTATTTAAAAGCAATTATTATTATTAATAATCTTTTATTATTGTTAGTTATTTGAGTTGTATGTTGTTTGTACAATTATCTTGTGATTTTATTTGTTTTCTTATTTTATTCATAATAGGCTATACTTTGAGTAACCTTTCTACATTCATGTTTTGAATAAAATAAAAAAAAGTTGATAAAAAAAACGTTATTGTTATTATTATTATTATGTTGTGGTTGTTGTTGTAGGCCTATTTATTTGGTCCAATGGGGCCTCTAAGCTCAATGGTGTACCCACCTCTACATAGGCTACTGTTGTGAACATAAACTGAATTATAACTTTGAGCTGTAGGCCTACTCATAATAAACAATTACTATTATTGGATGCCATGCCATGCCATGCCATGCCATGCCATGCCATGCCTGCCTGCCTTTCTGTCTGTCTGTCTGTCTGTCTGTCTGTCTGTCTGTCTGTCTGTCTGTCTGCCTGCCTGCCTGCCTGCCTGCCTGCCTGCCTGCCTGCCTGACTGACTGACTGGACTGACTGACACAATTTTGCCTTTAGAAGAACCTGCAGTGCTGTGGGAGAAACCTAAGTGAATTGATAATCCAAAGAACCTTACAACAGAGTAAAGATCCCAAACAAACTGTGGCTGATCCAAAAACTCTTCCAATGTTAAATTATGAGCAAACTTGTTTTTTAAAGATTACATTTTGGGCTTTATGCATTTATTGATGGGACAGTAGACTGACAGGAAATGGGGAGTGACACGCAGCAAAGGTCGTTGGGAACTGGATTTGAACCCGTGATTTATGCCTCATTCACACTACAGATTTGAACGTTTAGCTTGGTAATTCAATGTAATCTCAATGGAAACCAGTTTTAAAGCTTTCAAAGCTTTGTTCTGAGGATCCCCTGCATCTTTAAAGCTGGTCAAAGCTGGTCAAGCTTTCACACATTGTTCCAAAACTGGATTGTCTTAAAAAAGCAGCAAGTAAACCCAGATAAGATTGAGAAGTCAGGCCCAATACTTGGCCTACTTTTATTATTATTTGGTCATGGTCTCAATTTAGGATTCAAAATTCTTCTGGTCTGGTCTTGACTCACAATCTCGACCCCCCTAATCTCAGTCTTGACTCAATCTTGCGTACACACAAACGCACACCCACAGTCTTTGTCTTGACTCGATGTCGACCCCACTCGCCTCAGTCGGTCTTGACTTTGTCTCGCTTTAGGTGGTCTCGGATAAATCTCCCATAAACACACAACATGCTGTATATGCTCACAGGCTGAACTCCATGTTCTCCCCTGAAAACATAGGGATTACAAAACTCCAATAAATCCAGGCATAATTTATTTTTGAACATTACCATGCCTCCCAGGAGCAAATTGGGGTTTATTTTTAGCCGCTGTATTCTCTAATAGATAAATATTCCCACAATGTCCCACTGTAACATATATGATATGAATGAGACATTTTAGGTCTTGTGTATTGTTTGCTTGTTGATGATTTCTGTGTGCAAGGTATTGTATATCCTCAGAGGTTGCGTAACATACAGTAATATAAACCACTACATTTTGATTCACATAAAAGTAAGCATAAACATATACGGTAGGCTACTTGAACCATGCATGTGGAATATACTAAGATTTCTAAATTGAGTGCCTGGTATGCATCCTTATAATCTACAAGGACCTTGTGTTGAATGAGGCTACAGTATGTTATGTAATTGGTCTAATTTTCAATTAACAGGGTTATTGTTCCCTGCTTCAGATCAATCAGGGAGCACATATGGCATGGCTTTTGTGCAGGGTATTTTGATTGCTACTAATAAAATGGGATTGTAAGTCTACCATGCACATGTAATTTCCTATAAAGGTTCCAGTGCATCCATCTTTATCACTCATTCCATGGTACAACAACTCATCACATGAAAACAATTAAAAGCATTTTTAAAACAACTCCCTATGATGTCCGTATCACGCTGAAGGCACTTGGCAAGAGTAAAAGGAAACATGCACCTTTGGCATGTCATGTTTTGTGTAGGGCACGTAAAATCTGGGCCTTCAACTCCCTGAAATGTGCTCCTTATTTGAGGTGCACGCTCGTCTCTCCCATGGCCCCTTCTCCTCCAAACATTCGTCTTCATCTTCAGGAGGGCTGCTGGCTCCGGCTCTGCTGCCAGTTCCGTGCTGCGTGTTTGATGATTAAATGCATTTTGATTTGCTGGGCCGTGTTGTAAACTTCCTGTGTGGTTGCAGCGTCAGGCCCATGTTCTACACATCGCCGCTCCCCAAAGGCCTTGTGTGAACACCATTATTATCAGGGCAAATTAGCCTGGTTAACCCAGCCCTGGTCCAGCTCACTCTTTCTTAACCCCTCATTTTTCACTTTGTCTGAACTGTAGACCGCAGCATTATGGAAGGTGAGCCGCCCTCCCCCTCCATCCACCCCCCTGTCCCGGCAGATCCTAACCCATGTGAATATTAAACAGCACCGACTGCAGGAATGCCTCAGCCAAATTGGTAGCAGATGTTGTTGAGGAGGGGGGGGGGGGGGGGTGATGTTTCTTTTTTGGGGTGGGTTGGGCGGTTTGTCTGCAAACGGACCTGTAAAAGATCGCAAGCTTGACAAGTCCTCTGGTCTGGTGAGCCTTGAAGAAGTGAAGTCACAATTAAAGGCAAGCTGTGGACCTGTAGCTTTACACAAGGTTCGCTGGTGGCTGGACATTCAACTGGCCATTTAATGGTCAGTTATGAAGAGTCTCAGGGGACAAGCTGAAGAAAGTGTCTTGTTAAAGATGAAATACGACAAAGATGAAGTCCTTGAGTGCGTTTGAGCAAGCCCCCCCCCCAACACACACACACACACACACACACACACACACACACACACACACACACACACACAGACCCTATTGTAAGTAATGGAGTAGAGAATTCCTAGATTGATTGGTGGATAACCTTCTTACTGCCGCAAAGTGATGTGAATTTGCTCCATATGGGGAAGTTCTTTACTCAGCCCTCAATGGATTTATCCAGATAATCAAAGACATCATGTCATATTTTTCCACCCGATTCGGTCTTTACGTCCTGGAAGTCATACATCCTTTTACAAGGCAGTGCATTCAGGATTACATTTGGATGAATTGCATGTTAAATATAATTACAGAACTACATGGGATTGAACAATAGAATATTGAAGTTACCTGCTAGTCCTGTCAGTGCTGACAGGAAGCAGGCCTAGGTGTCTGGGTGTCTGGGACAAGATGAATGACTAGCGCTCGAAGAAAATGATTTCGTAGTTTGTTCCAAATTCGAACCCCGCCATAGCTGGAGGCTATGACTGCCTACATAAACTGTGACACATGTGATTTCTTACTCCCAGCCCAAATTATGATAGTTTGGACTACTGGTGCTCTGGCTCCAAGTCTTCAGAGGCACAGGAAGACAAATTGGTCATATGCTCAAATAAGTCAGCCAAATGGTGGAGGGAAAAAAAAAGACTCATTTCAGTTGCACGTGATATTACAAAAGCATGGCAATCACAATCCCTAAATACGAATGCTTTAATTCATCCATACATAAGTATTTGTTTAAATTCATACAATTCAGATTGTGTCAAACTGGTTATTGCCTTGCTGTACAGTAAGTGCCAGTTTGGAGGATACGGTAGTTTAACAGATTAAAAACCGCAACATTTTAATCATGATATTGTGAGTTCCCATCTCTCTTCATGCCACTCTCTTGTATGCTATCTAATAGCGAAAGCGCGCACGCACGCACGCACGCACGCACGCGCGCACACACGCACACACACACACACACACACACACACACACACACACACACACACACACACACACACACACACACAAATAATCTTTGAAAATGCATCAGATGGGTAGACCTAACACAGCACCTATTCAATGATACGTAATTTGACATGTAACAAGATGATACGTTCCTCCAAAACATGGAGTTTAGATATTTACCCTAAGTGCATGGAAGCAGGCCTTTTTAATGACAAGGTGCGGCTTAACATGCAAACTAAACACAAAGGGGTGGCCATGACCCATGTAGGCCATCTGCCAAGAGTCCAATACTGCAAATGGCTGGGTCTGTGTAAGCCCTGGGCCGACAATAAAGTCACTGTGCTTAAAAAGATGCTAACAACCTTTAATGGGAATGAAAGCCACAGCAACAGAATGCCAATCCTGGCTGTTTTCTTGTGGTCCCAGTAGCCAAGACTTTTATCCGCTTCCATCAATTACCCCGTCTGAAGTTGATTAATTGAACACTTAGGGACAAAAGAGAAACTTTTATGAACTTTGGCCAAGGCTAACTCGCTGGGTGCTGCAGAGTTGGGTGAAATCAACAGGAACGGTAAAAAAACGCCACTATTCTTTGCCTCTTGATTGTAAGAAAAGTCAGCATTGAAGTATTTGCCAAGAAATGAAGGTGTGAAATATTTATCTAAATGATGGGGAAAAGAGTTGAAAAGTTGTATTTTGGTTGGTGGTGTTTGCCACCTGTTTTGAGACATGCATGCGGGGAGCGTGGGGTAAATTTGGGGCCATGGCTGTCAGCAGTCTCTTGGTTATGCATGCCGAGTCAGAGTGTAGTAGTTACACAGGCCAAAAAAAAGAGACCTGTCGATGACATGATGAGGGCCCTGAGATTTACACGGTCACACTACCACCATCCTCCTACCATCCATGGCATGGTAGGAGTGTGCGAAAGAGCTATTTGTGTGTGTGAGTGTGTTGCATGTGTTTGGGTGTGAAGGTTTGTTTTAGGAACAGCAGTGGAAGTGGAATCTCTCATGATAGAGTTAAATTAGCATGCCAAATTTTGCAGCACAGATCCTGTGTTGTGTCTCCCCCCCACGATGGAAGCCCGAGCTTGACCCCTATAAAGAGAGAGGGATGCCCACTTTCCGCTACCCTCAGCCATGGCAGTCCTGCCTCAGGGGAAAGGGGGCCCCATAATTTATTATTTGTTCCCCTCTTGTTAAGGATATACTTTCTCAATAGCTCACTCGACTTTGTATATTTTTACAATTCTTATTTTCTTCCCTGATTCAAGCCCCCCCTCCCTACCTTTTCTCTTATTTATTTGCTTTATAAACACCAGCCCAGTCCCTTACTTCCACACCGCCTTGAAGAAACCCTAAAAAATTACTTTTCTCCTCACTGTGGACATTGTTTATTTGCCTGGGCTATCTAGCAGAGGGATAAGGGTATTTTGGGGATACCTGTGTGTAGGTGGAAAGTAGAGTTGTGTCATACAAGCTGACCTGGATCCCATTACCTCAGGCCTTAATCAAATTCCTCAGGTGCAAATTGAAGATATGTTGACTGATACCATGAGCTCAGATTTCATAATTCATGGTCCGTACTAGTTCTGTCACTCTTCACTTAAAGGCATTCCTTCTCAACGTGAAGTCAATGGCATGTTATGGACTCAACTGTTGCTCAGCGAAATGGTTTGTGTCAGCATGAGCAAATCATTTGTAAATCCTACTGAAGCATTCAGTCTTCATATATACTTTTGGGCTAAGGGAGCCAGTTCCCAGTTATTTCCAATTACTTCTTTGTTTGTTGGTGTTCTTACCCCCTCCTCCACACAACTCATCAAGGCCAAAGGGATGAAAAGGCCAAGGCCCCTTGCTGACCACTGACCCATGACGCAGCTTTGAAACTCTTCTCAAATCAAATTGTCCGGCTTGAAGGAGCAGAGGTGCCAGAGTCCTGACTCCTGCCCCAGGCCACTCATTGTCACAGCCTGGCTTTTAGGGGTTAAAAGGCATTTCTTTCAGTTGTCTTATGATAGCAAGCAAAAGCAGGGGGGGGTTAGGAGTTCCCGCACTTGTGAAAGAAGAATGGTGGAAATACCTTAATCATGTAATAAAATCGGTTGCATCACCAATTCTAGAGCTATACTGTAAGCTGATAAAGGCGTTAAGATGAAGAAAGGGTCACATGTAGAGAAGAGGGGCAGAACGTTCCAAAGTTAAAGTAGTGGTGTGTTCTGTATATTTGTGCAGCTTTGAAGACATTCCTTTCCTCAAGAGATGGACCTCAAGAAAAACAGAGGAAGTAAAAGAGGGAAATACAACTCTTTAGGCGTAAAAAAATGTGTCCCTCTTTCCCAGGAGAGGAGCAGAGGAGACAGATATTTTAGTATTAACCGTGAGGCCAAGAGAGTGCGACCCCTTGGGGTCAGGGGAATAGGGTTGTATAGGATGGAAGGACTGAACAAGCTTATGTCTCCTAGATTCCAGTCTGAGTCTTCTGAGGACAGCAGACCTGAGAAAAACAGACAGACAGACACACACACGCGCGCACACACACACACAGTGGCTTCCTCCCGGGGCTGGCCGTGTTTCACGTCCGGACAATTAAACAAGTCGCTGCAGCCATGCAGCCCTAGCCCTCATCTTCAGACACTGATCTCACTTAATACAGAGGGTAACTTCTCAAGGGGTTCGCTGGCTGTGGCTAATCTTATCTGATCTGTTATTAGCGGCATTCTTCATCTTTATGGACCGAGCTAACAAGCCTTTGATATCATTAATAGCTGGGAACGTTCACATTGTAGGTTAAGCATGAAGATGAATGAAGGAAGCAGATCATGGAACATAAATCATCCTCTGTTCTCTGCACGGAAAGGGTAACCTAGCTCTCTGCCAGAAGTGTTTTATTGTCATCATATGCTAAACCACGGGCTGCGGACACTATTATGGGACTCTTTTTTTTCATGAATTAAAAACTAAATTCAATGATTTTATTCAGTAATCTCATGAAGAAATCAAAGAAAATCTAAGAAATTCCATAAATTAGAAAACAAATGTTTAAGAAGTAGTTAAAATAGCCAATCTACAGGCTCACAACGCAGCGTGTTACATTGTGAGCTTGTAGATCTGCTATTTTCACTAGTTTGGGTCCCGGGCAAATGTGTAACTTCTCTTTTGGGTCACAGGCTAAAACGTTTGGGAACCACTGTGCTAAAAAGTCACAAAAGAAAAACACTCAGAGTTGATACAAGCAGAGGGTTTATTATATTCATTATCTTCACTTGTAGAATACTTTATATTCACGTATAATACTCAATGAAAGAATTGTCACATGGTTATTTCAAAACAGGGCAGAAAATTGCCACTGTGCCTTTTCAAAGGAAGCAGAATTAATAACGCAACCTTATCTTTTAAAGCCATTCACGTGCGCATTCTGTTAAAACTGTATAGAGTAACAGTTTCATGAACTATTTGCAAATGAAACATGACACATGACCAGTGTGACTGCCAGTTATGTGTAAAGAAAACATGAATAGCCTAGATGACTGCATTCACTACATGACTGTAAAAGCTAAACAAAGTTGGTCTGCCTTGACTGGCTGCGAGCATCTTATCGGTGAGTGGAGAGGGCAGAGGTTAAGAGCTGGTGATCGGACTTCATTTGACTGATGGGTGAGGGGGTATCAGGAACAGAATAATTCTATGGAGCCACACGCCAGGGAGGTTTTTCCTCTATCTGTGTGTGTGTGTGTGTGTGTGTGTGTGTGTGTGTGTGTGTGTGTGTGTGTGTGTGTGCGTGCTTATGATTAAGGGACAAAAAGTCTGTGTTTGCACCATATCTGACCCAGTAGATACAGAGAAGACTTAAGAAACTGTCC
>NC_137824.1:47848101-47950601 GCF_963921795.1 Nannobrachium achirus | reverse complement strand
AGAGAGAACGCCGATTGCTGGAGGGGATTGAGGGAAATAAGAGCTGAGGTCGTTTAACACTCTCAAAAGAATGCATTGTGGCTGCAGATAGTGCTTGATTTGCGCATCACTTGCAATGGCTTAGGTTTTCACAAAAGATATTGTGCTAAGGATATGAGAGCGCAACGCCATCATTCAAATGGTTTTGCAGTTTAAGTGCAATTTGCTCTTGTTTTCCATGTGATTGCAATTATGTGGAAACGCATAAATGGTGGCTTTTGCACCACACTATATATTTATAGTGTGTTGTCTTTGACTGTCACAGAGGAGTTTGTGGAGCTGTGTTATGTAGGCCTATAGCAAACGCCTGAAAAGGAACAATGTCCGTGTAGCAATCATTATGGTTAATTTTATTCGTGCCAATGGACTGAACCACTGGCAATTTGACGCTCTTTTGTCTGTTATTATTTTCCATAGCCTATCTGAAACACTGAAGTCCAATGGTTGAGAAGAGGGACTGTGCTCGAAAGTTTCTTTTAATTCGGCTACATCTGGAAATTGGTCTATTCATGAAAGACATTGTTTTTACGGAAAGTGCTTGAATTGGGATGTTATTTACTGGTACAGCACCAGTTTTGCTTGCTTTTGCCCACCGTGAGCACCCCTATTACTTATAAGTACATCACATACCGCCACTTATTGCTGCATCTGGGTACGTTGTTGCGAAGCCCAGCAATTTCCCAAGCAATTTCAAGACTACCCAAGGCCACCTTGTCTGAGGAAATCCCACAAAATTAAGGATTTCATTGGATCAAACTGTCAAAGTTGGATACAGTGCTTAACCATTACGCATGAGACAAAACGCGCCACCACAAAAAAGTTGCCGCGAAAATGAACAGATTAGCAATGTCCACACATCAAGCTCATTCATGACATGTGTATTATTAAGATTTCATCTTAAAATGTAGGTTACATAGCTTATCTGATCCATATATCCATATATGAACACAATTGGTCGATCGGTGGGTGATATTTTTTGCTGCATTATAGCTACAGGCTGGGTTGGCGTCTGTCAGCGGACAGTGTTGAATTTTATGAGTAAGGGTATGAGTATGAGTGACGAAGTGCTTTGACCACCCAGTAGGGGCACCTCACTGGCAGGTGAGCCAGTAGGGCACAATAGCTGTGGCAACACAGACTATTGTGGGGAGGCAAACTACATTTGGAGAAAAAAGGGGTGTAAAATAATTGGCCACTCAAAAGAAAGTGCACGTGCAATCCTTTTGTGAAATCACCCCTCAAGTAAAATGAACAGTGAACACTTTTCCTTTTTTCCTTTTTGCTGTGCAGGACCCCTTGTGAAGGAGCCCTAGGGGGGCTCACACACCCAGTGGTGGTGAGGGGCCTGGGAAGGCGGCCAGCGGTCTGATTGCTGCCCTGACCTCTGAATGGGGCAGACTTCCTCAGCTCAGTGAGGGTCAGACCCACCGGAGCTACAATCTGACCCCAGCACAGCACCTCCCCACTTGTAGCACAGAGACACACACACACACACACACACACACACACACACACACACACACACACACACACACACACACACACACACAAAGCTGTTCTGTTCTGAACCAGAACAGCACCTTAGGTTCTCAAGTTCTTCCCAGTTGTTGTGTTAAGAGGGAAAGAAAACAAGTGGGACTGTCCCTTTGCGCAGTGTAAAAACTCAGATTTACGTCAGGACGTGACCAAACGTGTCAGAAGGAGCGATGGGGGTGACGTGGTGAAAGTAGGAAGCACTGGGAGTGGGAGGACAAGAGGGTGGCGGCTGGTCTGTTGCTGGTAAGTGTGCATGTGTTTGCGCAGGCATGCATGTGTAAAATGGTAAATGGTGTATTTATACAGCGTCTTTCCACAAAGCAATTTCCTTCTACAATTATATTGTGCATTACATTCATCCAACCAGGCGTGCAAGGCACCAGCCTGCTCTTCTAGAGCAGTTGGGGGTTCAGTGTCTTGCTGAAGGACACTAAAGACACTAAGGCCAGGGCTCCACCAAAAAGACGGTGTCGTGCCGGCGTAAAAAAATGAAACAAGTCTTCATAAATGAATGCCTTACAATAGCAAATCTACAAGCTCATAAATATTAAAAAGATGTAATCAATGAAAAGTATTAATAATAGCTTGTGTGACTAAATAATATAATTACAGTGGATCCACTGGAGTCTGGAACACAGGTTATTTTTTTTTACATTTCCTGAAAAATGACGGTTTTGGACATACAAGGTTTCAGGCCAACAACGGCGACATGTCTGTGTTTTCTCCTATAGTGTGCAGTGCCGTAGTCGTACCTCCAGGCACTCTGCCAGCTGGCAGTAGTATTCCTTTATGACCAGGGCTTGTGTGATGTCAGGGCTGCAGAATTCTGTACCCGCCACTGCTAACGCTGTCCCTTCAACCGGGTCCGTCAAATCCTGCACTTCCTACACAGAAAAATACATAATTACTCATACAAATGAATGAATACAAACACAGACAGTCACACACATACTGTATACAGCAGAGGACTTCAACGTTTTCAAGCCAAGGACCCCTTAGCTGAGAGAGAGATGAAGCAGGGACCCCCTCTACATATTGTATAAATGTGTGATGCAGATTTTCATCAATTTCATAGATAGATTCATAGACTTGTTTGACAGCACTGTCATCAGTCTGTTGGATTCATGTTAATGTGTATTTTCAGACATTTAACCACTACATATATTTTGTTAAACTTGACCTTTCACCTTGTACTTGGTCTTCTCTCTTTTTTTTTACCTTTACACCAAACCTATTTGCCGAAAATAGCCGATCTACAGCGCAAGGCGTTGAGAGCTTGTAGATCTGCTATTTTTGGCTAAAGTTCTCCTCAGAATAGGGATGCAAGGTTTCAAGTTGTTAATTTAAAAGAATGATCCTACCACACAAGGATTTGGTGGACCCCCTGTAGTAACTCTGAAGACCCCCTAGGGGTCCCGGACCCCCTGTTGAAGACCCCTGGTATACAGTATCTTTCTCAAGTTCATAGGCACACCACAACAAGAATCATTATCATCAGCGCAGCAAAAATTTACTGTAAGAGGAATGTAATTTGCCTGAGGCAATACAATGTTTTGGAAGTGCTGATAATAACAGCAGTTAATAAAACCGTGTTCGGTCGGTGTTCACGTTTCCCGCACAGAGAGTTATCGAGTTATTGTGTCCCAGAGGGAGTGTGTTAAACACCAGGCAGCCCGGCGGCCTTCTCCGGTAGAAAACACAGCGTGATGAAGTTGCCTCCATTTCCTCTCTCTGCCTTCATGCTTCGACAGCACGTCGGAGGCTGGGACGCGTCTGTCATCCCCCTAGTGAGGCAGGGAAAACAGTAGAAGATGGGGAGCGGTCTGTGTGTGTGTGTGTGTGTGTGTGTGTGTGTGTGTGTGTGTGTGTGTGTGTGTGTGTGTGTGTTTGAACTGAACCCTGATGCAACTACTGGAGGATGCTTGTACCGTGTTCCAATCTTCTACCCAGTATCACTGTTGCTCCTGGCAACAGGGACACTTGCAAGGTGACTGAGGTCACAGACCACAGCTGTGTTGTCACCTCAGGTCTGGGCATTACTCCAACGCTCCCGTTTGGCCCTTGAGCTGTATCTCGAGTCAATTAAAGGCTATAAACTCTTCATCACTTGCATCATACTGTAGATATCAGGTTACGTTTCTCACCGTTGCGTGTTGGGCCTCCATGTTTGCCAGCTGCCCTTCATAGATTGACACTTGTTCTCTCAGGGCCAGACATTCTGCTGTCACTGCATCCACGTCCTGTGTGGTGAACAAAGAATTTAGTCCTTTAGTCTTTCATTTAGGCTCTGTTGAACTGACTCGGTTCAACTGAACCATGACTAACTAATACCAATGTGCACTGACTGAGGTTTTACAAAAAAGAAAAAAAAAGCATTTAACATTTGATTCCTCCTGTGTGTGTGTGTGTGTGTGCGTGCGTGCGTGCGTGCGTGCGTGCGTGCGTGCGTGCGTGCGTGCGTGCGCGCGCGTGTGTGTGTGTGTGTGTGTGTGTGTGCGTGTGTGTTAGTCTGGTTACACAGTACCGATTAGATAGATTCGATCCGAGCATCCCAACATCCACCACTGTGCAACACAGCCAGTACCAGGCCCAGCGCAGCGTGGGCACTTGAGCAAAATCGACAGGATGAGGAGAACAATAGAGACCCACCTTAAGTACCACCATCAGTACCAGCACAACCACCGCAATGCAGAGGAAGGGGGAGGAGGAGGAGGAAGAGCAGGAAGATGCAGGCTAGGGCTAATTAGAGACAAAAAGACCAATTCACCTGCAGGGGTTCTAAGCTCATATAGTCTTTTTAAGTGGTTGATTAATTGGCGACAAATTAAATTACTGCGTTTACATTTGAATGGTCACAAAAATGGAGGGGGGTTGGCCGGGGGGCAGCAGACGTACTTTTGGCGGCAGGAGCTCCAGATGGATGGCAGGGGGGCGAGGTAGCTAGCCCTGTGTCTCGGTTCAAACGTGAGCTAGCACTTGCAGAGGCTGGCGTGCAGCTTCACCGCATGCTGTGCACTCACAACAAATCCCCTGCTCTCCCCCCCCCCCACGGCATGTCATCATGCCTTCTGCTCGGAATCTCGAGTTTGATTCAGGGGCCAATGTCACATACACAGCCCTTCACATTGTTTTGTTGGCTCGGCAAGACCAACGCACATAATCTTTCTAAAAGAAAACATACGTTAACAATTAACTTAAAAAAAAAAAATCCTGTGCCTACACAGGAGTTGGTGTAAGATTGTGTAAAAGACTGGGAACACCACAGGTTTGCTATTGGCAGGAATAAAGCATCAATCAGCCAATAATACCAGTGATGAAGCGATGGAGGCTCATTAGCTGGACAAATCAACAAAGCCGTCCATCCCTTGTTTCATCCCTAGCCAGCGTTAGTCAGCCTATCACCATGTTGAGCCATCAGCGAGCATGCTTCTTTCATAGAAGAACTACGGGGTATAGCATCCTCTCCTCTCCTCTTTCCCCCCCTCCATCCCCCTGGCTAATTCCCACCAAGCTTTGCAACCTTCCAGGCAGCTGCTTCCTATTCAGAAACTCAGCCCCTCTGCCAGCCAGCACATTACTGTCTGCGTTACATCTGTAAGGGGGAAATTAAAGCCTACATGACTCAATGAGGAGAGGAGACATGGAATCAGCTTCCCTCACATCTGGCCATGGCAAGGAGAAGATGGGCTGCAGTGTGTGTGTGTGTGTGTGTGTGTGTGTGTGTGTGTGTGTGTGTGTGTGTGTGCGTGCGTGCGTGCGTGCGTGCGTGCGTGCGTGCGTGCGTGCGTGCGTGCGTGCGTGCGTGCGGGAGGGTCTCAGGTTGCACCGTGGCCACCGGCCCAGACTGTGTGACTGACGGTGATCAACACCATTTGGGCAGAGCAACAGAGGGAGCAGCTGTGCTCCACCAGCAGAGCATGCAAAGAGAGAGAGAGAGAGAGTGCTGCATGGTGAGGCATGGGAACACTGCCATCTAGTGGCCACAGGGCATTATTGCAATTAAGGTGTGCTAGGAGCATTCTGTGCACAGTATTTCATCACTGTCTGTATGTCCAAAACCTTTTTTATTTTATTTAAAAAAATATCTAAAATAGTGAAAAATAGTGAAAATAGTGTGCTTGTAGATTGGCTATTTTCACTACTTTTGTGCAAAACTTTTGTATGATGAAGTAAGGCTTTAATTCACGAAAAAACATACAAATTTGAATCTTGGAGATACAAGGTTTCTGCCCGACAGTGATGATTTTCTCTCACCGGATATCATATAGATGGATGGGCACTAACTAACAAACCAGTAGAAAGGTTGCAGGGGACATCGTATGACTGTCCTGTCTGTCTGTGCATGTTATAAAGCATTGTATGAGCATTGTATGTCCTTCTGAATCAGGAGGCACACCAGAAGAAGCAGGTTTTTACCACAGCAACATCCTGCCGTTCCAGGTGAACGAGGGACTTCTGATTGACAGCTATCTCATGCTCTTGCTGCAGACATAGCAGTTCTTTCTTCAGTTCCTCGGTGTCACACAGCATGTCATCCTGCAGGGACACACAGCACAGACAGTGATGGCCCTCGACAGGTCTACAGGTTAGACAGCATTGCCACTGTGACAGCTGATGCAAATGTATAGTAGCACCATGATGGCATGTTGCAGAGACTAGACTAGATCATCAGAGATACATTGTTAAAATACATAACCATAGAATCCAGGCAAAGCCTTAAAAAACAACTTTAACCATGGCGTCCCTATTTTGGGCACATTTTAATTATTCATCGTATGACAATAAAGTACCAGTAAGACTCCCTAATCGGGAGATAAGTGACAGTCAGGTCGCAGACACAAACTTTAGAAGGAAATCGTAGCCAATCAGGAGGGAATATGGGAAATGGGACAGATCCGTGTTGATGACATGACTTTAGAGATACTGTGTACCGCTTTGCGTGATTTTAGGCAAAAATCTGTAGGAGCAGTGTCCCAAAATGTGTTTTGCAAAAAAAGGCCTGATGGTGGCGCTAGAAGAGGGCCATGTGAGAAATGAGGGGTGGAGGTTGCCATCCAAGTAGTGTGTGTGTGCAAAGTCTGGCAAGGATAGGGGCAACGGTGCCGGAGATAAGAGTAGGGCAAAAGTGTGACATGACAGACAGACTCCGGTGGAGCTTTTCATAGTCAATTTCTTGAGACCTGAGGGTCACAATGAAGTATATAGAGCTTAAGGGGTTACACATATATCAAGGACGCCCACATTGATATGTATTTGGCCGTGGACACGCATCTGTAAAAGATTTTGTGCCAGGGACCACATTTTCCTACATTTTCCAAAAATGTTCAATTACAGAATTTTTAAATAGCCAAAGTATAAAATAGGGTTAAAGTGGTCAAACAGATTTTGCTGATAGCCTATATTATTAATCCATTTTGCTGGGGACCCCCTGGAGCCCCCTCAAGGACCCCACTCTGAGAAGCAGTGTTCTACTACGGTAAATAAATGAGCCCTTACTCTCTCCCTGCGCAGTCTCTCCACCACAGCGTCCATGCTGTAGTCGGGCACCGCCACGGTGGTGGTGGCAGTGGAAGAAACCTGTCGGCTGTTCAGCTGCTCCTCTAGGTCCATGATCTGGCACTCCAGAGACTCATTCTCCCCCTCAAAGCAACGTGCCTGCAGGACAGAGAGAGACTGCTAAGAACAACTGAAACCAAACACATGGTGGATGCACAACGCCATTCCCCAACACCTGACACACGCACATAACAAAAGGACAATACAACTTAAATTGGGAAACGTGCCATGGGCCAATTCTGTTAGAATTCTGAATTCTGTTTGCTGCCCTCCTAGTAGGGTCTCAACCTGAGGTTCTGTGACCATCCTCTGGGAAGGATGGTTTGATGATTGATTTGACCTCTATGGACCCTTTATAAAAGATTTAGACCCCATGTCCCTCGCAAAAATGCCAGCAAAATGTTTGACAGCTAGGGTAATTTTCAGTCTCATTCACTTACTATACACTACACTATAAAGGCAAAAATGACTCCCAAAAAATCTGCTTTAAGTGGGATGTGAGGGGTAAAAATAGGGGTGTTTAATTATTCTGAATCCATTGGAAGCATTTGTTTTGCATGAAAAACATTCCTTGGACCAAGAACGGCCAACAAAACTATGGTTTAGTGATGAGTCATCAATTTTCACAGTCTTTTGGGGTCCATTCCTTGGGCCTTTGGGGCCCAAGGAATGTTTTTCATGCAAAACAAATGCTTCCAATGGATTCAGAATAATTAAACACACCTATTTTGACCCCTCACATCCCACTTAAAGCAGATTTTTTGGGAGTCATTTTTGCCTTTATAGTGTAGTGTATAGTAAGTGAATGAGACTGAAAATTACCCTAGCTGTCAAACATTTTGCTAGCATTTTTGCGAGGGACATGGGGTCTAAATCTTTTATAAAGGGTCCATAGAGGTCAAATCAATCATCAAACCATCCTTCCCAGAGGATGGTCACAGATCCTCAGATTGAGACCCTACTATCCAGGGGGTAAAGACTGCTGAAGGTTGAAAACATGCCTTGCTCACCTCAGTACACTGAGAAAGAAACACAGCTGTAGCTGATACACTTTAAGTGATAGATGGTGTTTTGTTAAAAAGTTAAAGCTCTACAGTATTTTCTGATAATCATTAAAGTGTTGTTGTTTTTTCAGTAACAGGAGCCTCTCCAGCTCTTTAATAAACAGAAAATACATTTTCAGATGGGTCACCAATTTAATCCGATCAGAGAGAACCCATTTATCAGCTTCCAGTTCAAATTTAGTCTTCACTTCCAATTTCACATTTCCCCCCACAAAGTCAGCCTAGCATGCTTTTACCCTTCTGTAATGTTTAACCTTTAGAGGGCAGCAAACTAACAAAATTGGACTATAGTTTCAGTCCCAATCAATCTCTAAAATAGTTCAGTCTTGTATCTTTTCCAGCCTTACCAGTTCAATAAGTCTGGCCAGTCGGTCATTGAGGGTGGCGATGATGGTGCGCTCCTGGGCAAAACGGCTCAGACCCTCCTTATTGATTGCCTTGGCAGCTACAAAGTCTAGCTTGTCACAGTCACAATGATCAGCAGCTGCACTCCTGTGAGAGGGACAGTGTGAGAGACCTGATTTTGCACAGACCCCTAATGAGACAAACATTTTCGATAGACAAGCTCACAGATTGTAGATATGCTATTTTTCTTTTTGACGCCATTTTGATCGGTTTACCCTCCCACATAAAAATGTACTGTATACCAGTAAGACTCCCTAATCGGGAGATAAGCGACCGTTGGTCGCTTATCTCCACAAATAGGCCAAAAGTTTGTTTTACCAATTATCAAGACATACGGGCAGTTGACAGTTTGCCATGGTTACTCATTGAAGTTGAATCTCCATATATGGAGATAACCTACGCATCACACTAAGTCTGACCTCACCAGCCCATATTTGGGCATGAGCAACTTATGTCTCCATATATGGAGATATGATGACATCACACAGTCCTCAGCCGATGATGTGGCGTGATGTCATACAATACACAAACGAGCCCTACAGTATAAAGGGGCAATTCTTGCCAGGAAAGAAGCATTTCTTCGACTCAGACCTTATCGCCAGGGTTGGCTTATAGCAGCTGTCGGTAGGACCATATATGGATTCTGTTAGTGTGGATCTCCTAACAGGGCATCATCTGGGATACAATCCCTTTTATGCCCATATGTGGAGATCCCTAACATAATCCCTTTCATGCCCATATATGGAGATCCCTAACAGAATCCCTTTTATGCCCATATATGGAGATCCCTAACAGCATCCCTTTTATGCCCATATATGGAGATCACTAACACTAACAGAATCCCTTTTATGCCCATATATGGAGATCCCTAAAAGAATCCCTTTTATGCCCATATATGGAGATCCCTAACAGAATCCCTTTTATGCCCATATATGGAGATCCCTTGTATGCCCATATATGGAGATCCCTAACAGAATCCCTTTTATGCCCATATATGGAGATCCCTAACAGAATCCCTTTTATGCCCATATATTATGGAGAAATCCCTGCTCTGAGTATCTGACATCAGTGTGATGTCACCTGTTTATGCCCATATATGGAGATCCCTGCTCTGCGTATCTGGTTGCTATGGTAAACAGTTGGTTGCTAGGGTAAAAAAACATGGTTGCTATGGTAAACAGTTGGTTGCTAGGGTAAACAGTTGGTTGCTAGGGTAAAACCATGGTTGCTAAGGTGGTTGCTAACGTACACTAACAGACCAGCAACAACAGACTGTTGCCACAGCAACGTACACAAAGGTTTGTGTACACATGTGGTGTGATGTCATACTGATGCGGAGATATGAGCAGGGCAAAGGTGTGACGTGTGACGTGTGATGGACGGACGGCCGGTGGAGGTTTTCATAGTAAACTGCTCCCTGACGGTCGCAATAAATGATAGATACACATACAAACAGGTGACAAATTAAAGGAAAAACCTAAATAATTTATAATGAGGCGTTGGGCCACCACAAGCTTTCATAACAGCTTCAGTGCGGCTTGGCATGAACTTGGGAACTCTAATGGAGGAATGGAACACCATTCTAACAAAAGATATTCTCTCAGTTGGTGTTTTGATGACGGTGTTGAAAAGCGCTGTCCTTCTAACACAGCAGTCCGAAATCTCCTATAGGTGTTAGATTGGGTTGAGATCTGGTGACTTCAGGGGGCCACATAGCATATGATTCACAAACCAAGATTCCCAAACAATGGATTTGTTTGTGAATTGTCATGGATTGTGCATTGTCATACTGGAAAAGACCATTCTCAACAGGATAGAAATATTTAATTATGAGATAAAGGTGAACTTTCAGGCCCGGAATCTCAAGGTTACTCACTTACTTAGTGGCAGAGCATGAATATGAGGTTAATTGTAATATGCAGTCAACATGCATGTAAGAAAATGCATTATGCTATGATTCTCCATTCTCAGTTATTGAGGTCTTAACCTGTCATTTGTCACCCATCTGTCAATACAAGCATACAGTGCACCGATGTACACATTTGGAAGGTCACATTTTAGCAATGCAAACTAAGGATAATCAATAAATACTACTGTAAATCCTAGCTTCATGTCAGTGTAAATGAACACTGCTGAAGAAGATGACATATGCAGAAAAGGCATTTGTCATCTTTCTTCAAACTTTCCGTTGCGACCAGGCGTACTTTAACTACCCTGAACACACAAGAACCAACCCCATAACAGAATATCAGACAATAATACTATGCATGAGATGAGTAGTTATTGTGTAATATTCTGTTTAGTTTTGCTGCATACATATATGTATCACATCACTGCAAAAGCAAACCTGTTCATTATCTCCCATTTTGGAACATCTATGCCCTCGACTCGCATAATGTAGTAACATGTGGTGAACTTGTAGATCTGATACTTACAAAAAATCTTTCACTTTCTTTTAGAAATCTTTAAAAAAGTATCGGTTTAAAGTGGTTGAACTGCTTACACCAAAACCGTTTTGCATAGTGACAAGTCTAACCCAAATCTGGTCACAAGTCTCGGGTCTCAGCCTGCCCATTACAGAGAATCATACTGACCTGGTGGAGGCGCGGTACTGGCCTGCACACTCCATGCTGGAACCCCCATTTCGGCCCCACTGGTTGTCCTCAAACAGCTTGCGGTATGAAGACACTCTCAGCATGGCCATGGCTTTGGGATGGGCACAGGTTAAGGTCGATAACAACAGGCAAATGGTGACAGCGGTTCTAAGCTGGGGTTCTTATACTCGCAGGAGACGGAAATGTTGCACTGAGGTGAGAGATTTTTCATAGGACATCACTGGGACCAACTATAGGACCCAGCATCAGTCAATAAGGATTTGTCACATGGGTGGGGACTGAGCCATAACAACCATGTTGTGTTCTCCCTGCATTGTTCCTTCTTCAGAGTCTGCCAAACAGGGTGTGCTCACTGACTGGGCTTCTGTAATAACAGGAATGATATGAGAGAATTGGTCACAGCATCAACAACCTCTTTGTACATAGTTTTATTTCTGTTAAATAAATTAAAAGTACCAAAAAATCTTAAAAGTTGAAAACAACAGGTGTGCAAGTTTTTCTTTGCATAATGTAACATCACTTAATACAACAGACCCAAAACCCCAGGCATAAAGAGATGAGATGATAAACGACATGACCATTATAATACATCAGATGGTACAAAGGCATAGACCATATTCACAAAGCGGTCCCTTTGCTATATCCCAGCCCCTGTGTATGAAGTAAGACCAAAATGGATGCAGTGTGGATATGGTCTATACTAGGGACACCTTTGATTTTCACAATATATGATTGTGAGTAGCTGTGCTGCTCATGCACATTGCCTGAATTCGTACCCAAAACCTTTCCTTTGAGGTAATGTCAGCTTTTGGCAAAGCTTAGCCTGCACTCAAGTATAACAGCTGCTCCAAGCAATGCTTAACCATGCCAATCTGGGGAAATTACTTTGCAGACCGCAATGAGGCAGCAAAGCTACATGACATTGAGCAATTGCAGCCCAATGGTGACCTATAAGGCTTGATCCACGTTTAAATGCTTTAATTTTCACAAACAAAATGTGTTCCCATTGTACCCAAAGAGAGATTCCTTTGAAGATCTTGTAGTGTCTCATAAGTAAACTTGTAGGTTATTCAGGGGTGACAAGCTGGCAGGAGATATGATGCACAGTAGACTAGTGTCACATAATAAGATATTTTAGGCATATTAAGTCTGAATAGCAAAGGAAATGTAGTGTTCGTTAGTCACTTGTTCAATAACCAGAGCGAATGAAAAACTAAAAATAACTATTTACTCTGTGGCACAAAAATATGAAGGTGTACAAAAGCAGGTTATGTCCTGTCGAGTAATGAACCATTATTAGCACTGCATCATACAAAGCTACAGGAGACTTGGCATTATGCAGGCCCATAAAAACAATGAACGTGACCCTTATGCTTGCAGAATGACAGAGACACGCCAGGAGTAGCCTGTAAAACACATCAAGATATTGACAGTACCGCCCATATGACAAACAGGACGCACACATGTAGACACCAAGACATACATAACTTGCACCATCCACTTAGTCATTGTAAGAGCCATGAGAAGACAGAACACCCCAAAGAAGTCAACAGGAACACTATATTACACCAGTTAAGAAATCACAAGACCACAATGGGGGACTCTTTCACCATTCTGGTTGACTGTGAAGTTAAGTGTCTTGCCGAGACCTGTTTGTAATTCATCGTAAGCCTAACAATTGAAAAGCTACACAGAATCACAGCAAACATTCACAGCTATGGACTTTTACGGAACAAGGCTGTAGAAGCACGTCCAAAATGGTGAGGGGGTGAAACAAAACCATGAACATGATGCCAAAGTTTGATCAAACAAACATATATAAATAACATCAGTTATCATACAGTGGATTTGTCCACTGGAAATGCTCACACATTTTCTATTATCGCCCCTTAAGTATGACTGTTCCCAAATGGCCGATTGTCATATTTCACCTTGTTAAAAAGGTGATCATCCTTGGTGTTTTTCTTCAAGTCAATCATCCCATTTCACTATGTTCTCTTTGTTTCTTGTGTGATGCTGATCCTCTGGTTTCTGAAAGTGCAATGAGTCCCTTGAAGCTTAGCTCCAATAATGCACAGTTCCTTTGTTTAGTGTGACAAGTCATTCACTAAGTATCTACGTATACATACGGTTCTTACTGTACATTCAAACCTATTCACTATTAAGGTGTTATTTTGGCATGAGCACCTAGATGGGTCAGGAGAGAGTAAGGACATCATAAAGTCTTGAAGACATGGATCCTCATCAGTCGATAAAAAGTGCTTCAGCATCAGTTCAAACATTTCACGGGTATGACCAAAACCGTCAGCCCTACTGTGAGCAGAATTGAAGCTCTGGGTCTTGGTCAGGTGATGCCAGCTTTCACTGGGAAATATCACAACGAGGTCTGGGGTAACATTACAATGAAGTATGTGTAAGTTAGCAGGTGCAAAACACCTGCATTGCTCTCCAAAGGCTGACATGTACCAAGGGGAATGATGAGTGCCGTGAAAAATCCTAGAGGCCTTTTTCTGAAGGCCTTCCCCTCAAGACCCATTACGTGACCCCTGTCCCACGTTACTCCTCGTCTCCCGCCATGATGAAACCAAGGATAAAGTCATGGGCCCTCTGCCGGTCCTGCGACGACTGTCTGCCCACCATGTTAGGCGGTGGTCGGATGAGAAGGCTGGCGAACAGGGTTGCTGAAACAGGAGAACATGAGTTAAAAGCAAAGAAAGTGCATGGTAGATTACATTTGTTAATGACAAACTACAGTTTGTTACATGTCCTCCTCTGTGTCAAGTTATGGTATGAAACTAACAGCGGCCTTTCCTAACCGCAGGAGTAAACATTCCTGTCACTGCAAATGATCCCTTTAATTTGTCAGCCTTGCGTCATAAATGTATAACAACTATGCCATCAATTAGTGAAACACAAACAGTGTCATGTTTGTATGTGGGCCAGCGACGGGCTAAAAATTTAAGATCTGGGCATGCGATCAAAAGGTTAATGGTACAAATCCCTAGACTGGCTGACAAATCTGGGACATGCAAGTGAATGAATAATGGCTGCCCCTCTATCAAACAACTGTCAGGGTGATTTCATTTAGCAGGAAAAAATAACACAACCAGCTCAGTGGAGCAGCTCATTATTAAGTCCATGTCCACATGTCCATGTTGTGGATTAAATCCTCAGAATGTATTTTTCCTTTTTTTAAAGAACAGGTTTGTTCAGCATATCATCCCTGAACAAATCAAAAAAAGCTTTACTCACTGATCATACAATAAGAAATAAGTTTGAGTACTTCATTGTAAATACAAGGCAGTACAAAGATATACAGCCAGCTCAGACATACCTATGAGGCTGGCAGTTAGGTTGTTGTTGGCAGAGTGCTTGAGCAGCTCCCTCAGAAAGGCCATTAAGTAGCGAAACACATTGCGGTGAGCGCGAGGCAACTGGGAGATCAGCTGTTGTTCATCAGAGGACAGAGAGAAACACTTAATATGCAACTGAGGAAATCCATTTGAATACACTCTCATGGCACAGCATGATCCTGGAAAAGTGCAAAGTTAATATTTTGTTTTAACTCTATAGGGACAATTCCCATCTCAAGTTGATGATGGAATGCCCTATGGCATACATGGGCAACTGGCGGCCCGGGGGCCACATGCGGCCCTCACCTTCACTTAATGCGGCCCGCAGGTTAATACTGGAATACTGATATATTATTGATTTCAGCTGTTACAATTCCAAACATGACCTGCTTTAATTCCGTCAGTCTATATTAGTAGCTTAATGACTAGTATAGTAGTAATAAAATGTATTTTTTTTTATGTCCAATGTATTTGTATTTAGGTTCATACATGAGTATATAACTAAATGCGTTTGAAATTAAATCATATTGTTATATTTCAGGTTTCCAATTAAAAAAGAAAAAAAGAATAATTAAGGATTCCAATTCAAAAGAAGCAAAAATAGCCGATCTATAAGCTCAAAACGCATCGCAGCGCGATGCGTTTTGAGCTTGTAGATCGGCTATTTTTGCTGCGATGCGTTTTGAGCTTGTAGATCGGCTATTTTTGCTTCTTTTGTATGAGTTACTAGAATGACAAAGTAGGATGTAGCAATATGCAATGTGGCCCTCTGGAGTGAAAGTGGAAATATAGTGGCCCTCGATATCATCAAAGTTGCCCACCCCTGCCCTATGGAATGCATGTGCTAATAAAAAGTATTTAAAATGTCATTTTAAATGTCAAATTAAATTAAGTGACAGAGATGGACGGAGAAGTGTGCACCTTCTTGCACAGGCGGCTGTCGTGGGAGCAGTCCAGGCAGTGCTGGTAGAGCTCATAACACACTACAGGCTCTGGCAAGGCCTCCAGGAAGATCAGCAGAGCCTCCGCCACAGAGTGGTTACATCCAGCTAGACATACTGTTAGGGAAAACACCATCCTCTGTGTGTGTGTGTGTGTGTGTGTGTGTGTGCGTGCGTGTGTGTGTCCATTAATGTATTTACAGATTGTTGCTGTAATTATTACGATAATATTATTGTACATGATCGGCTTGGAAGCAGCTCTTGTACTGTATGGCTGTAACCCAGTATCTGCTGTCTGCATTTCAATGACAGCATTGACACATGACACATTTTCCACTGTAGCCTCAGTGAATCTGGGCCAATGGGAGTGCCTTAGTTTGTGTGCAAGGATACGGATGGAGTCTGGGATGCTGGTGTCCAGGCAGTCGATTATACTCTGCAGCTCCTCCTGTAGGCCTGGGATCTGGAACAGATCCTCCTAGATGGCACACCCACAGACAAACACATAGGCAATGAGCAGAGAAACATTTAGCGCTGTGCCTTCAAGAACCTTTGTCACAAAACCTAAGGCATGTTGACAGCTACTGTAATTGTCAGCCGCCATCTTGACCTACCCTTGATAAAGGAGTGAAAAGTCATTATGCTGGCACCACACTCTTCTAGATATCTCTCCCCCTAAGTGCAATGCCGTAATAAATTAACCACAATATAAGCAATCCCAGTTTTAATATAAAACATTTCTTCTCCATCTGTAAGTGAGGCGTAGCCTGTTCCAGCACAATGAAAGAGACAGATTACAGCTTTGTGTTAGTAAGATTTGCATTTCTTTTCATTACACAGACATAGATATATGACTTATTGCACACATTTGATAATTTGGTTTTAACGTGAGATCTCTGTTCTCTAGTCCCTGGAATTGTCCAGTGCAATTGTTTAATTTACTCGGGTGCGGTCCTGCATTTTGACTGAGTTGTCTAGTGTGTGCGTTCTTACAATTAAAATGTGAAAATTCAGGTCTGTGGTCTACAAAATCCTCTAGTGTGTAGCCAGCATTGGTCACTGTTCCAGAGCATGCCACTTCTACAAGATAAGCATGCCTAAATAACGACAATAATCACTCACCTGTTGGCAAGACTTGGTGAAGAGGTGGTTGACCAGAAGCCAAACCTCTTTGGGGATCTTCAGAGGTTTGTCCTCTGTCCCAGCACTCAGAGCACTGTCAGCACACATCAAAAAGTTCACCTTGGTCCTCTCCTGATGGTACAAACACAGCCAGCATATTATACAATGTTTATTACGAGAAGCCACAAAGTCATTGGGAAACTATTGTAAAGAGGCTGTCTGTGAATGTATGTCACTCTGTCAGCAATGACAACATGTATCTATAATCTTCAAATCACAACACAAGGCCTTGAAACTATCTAAGTCATATCTGACATGCATTTTTGTTGTCAAAAGTCAAAGGTGCATTTGTTTTCATATGAGACAAGACATACATAAGGCGCATGATATGAGACATAATCACTCTCCTGTTTAAAAGAGTAAAAAATAAACTCAAGAGGATAAACTTGGATATTAAAATTAAACAAATTATATGGAAGATTTAAGAACTGATTAGATTATTTCCCTGAGATCCAATGGACAGGTAAAGACATTAAAGTGATCAAACTGTAACGGAGACCACTAAGACAATTATGTATGGCACTGCACATTTCATCCATTAGTGGTGAGGTCAGCGAGGATGGCCGGATTATCTGTGGGGTCTGGGGATTTGGCAGGGAGCCATTTCACTATGAGCCGTTGGATATCACATTCTTTTTTGCCTCTGCAAATGGATCCCTGGGAACTCAAGAGACTGGGGCCAAAAATAAACCCCATAGCAGCAGGGTTACACACGCAGACGGGGAAAACTGGAGTGGGAGACAGTGGACCACAGATATACATTAGTGTTGCAGAAGGAACTCTAAAGTGAGACTGTTCGTTAAAGCCAGGCACAGTATAGCACAGCTTGGAGAGGAAACATATGACCGAACAGGAATCGAAGCGGTATTAATATAGTATATGCATGGAATTATCGGAGAACGACAAATGGAGGCTAGTGGCAATTTAGAAGCAGGTTTACTCATGCAGAGATTCAGTTTCACAGGCCAGTGAGGGACTGAGTTATGGACGGCAGAAGAGGATTTAGGCTTAATGCGGCAGTTCGAGTTTAGCTGAACTTTTCATTAACCTTAAACGCATGTGCACACTGCACAGGTGCTGTGCAGGTAACCTGCTGTGAAATGAGCTTCTGTGTGTGTGTGTGTGTGTGTGTGTGTGTGTGTGTGTGTGTGTGTGTGTGTGTGTGTGTGTGTGTGTGTGTGTGTGTGTGTGTGTGTGAGAGAGAGAGAGAGATAGATGTGATGGGTGGTGATCCATACATACAAAAAGCATGTGTATGGAGTCTACAGACAGGGAGTATGACTATAGGCTGGTGGTCTGAGACTTCCTGCAGGATTATGATTTATACTTGGTATTTAATAGCATAATTCAGCTTTTGACGGGTTGCCTGCAGGAATACACAGTTATTCAGATATATCGGCTGATATAACCACCATGTATCAAACTGAGGACCAACGAGCAGTACAGCGATGGCAGGAACAATGCTCGCCTGATATAACCTGATATAGCCAACGACCAATTTAACGCTCTCAGAAAAAAATAAAAGAAGGGGGAAAAAAAGCCGAGGAAAATCATTCTAAGCAGTTATAGCTTTAGATGAGAGCAGGGTTGCCTCGGCCATGTAATGGATAAAAGCTGGTCTCCGATACTTGTGATTTTTACCTTTTCCGAGAAGCTGTCCTCTCCCTGAACACCAAGCAGACCGCAACCACAGTGAAGAGTTGGAAAGGAATGAGAGGGCGATAAAGGAAAACAATAGGAGAGAGAGAGAACTAAGTAGATCATATTGTGCATGAACATAGAATAAGAGAAGCAGTTAGATCATGGCATGCTGGCAGGGTAAATCATTTCTCCCAAATACACCAGATCAGCAGGGTGATGGAAAGGTAAAAGCAGAAATGAGAAATCACTGCAATGATGATTGATAGGAAATCTTTGAAATTGCGATGTGGGAGCAGACAGAGGTGTGTGGAGACATACCGGAGATATGCAATAACTATTATGCTACTGCATAATATGCAACAAGCCAAAGTGAGCTGTGGCAAACCTTAGTCAGTTTTCCCTACTCCTTAGGAAGCCCCTTCTCATATGCAGGTTGCAACTTCCTCATTCCACATGTTAATTTTCACAGGTCACAGGTTGAAACAATGTTCTATAAATAAAGACCTGTTCTTTGGCTGAGTTTACCCTGAGGGAGTGAACAAGCCCTCACATGTGCCTAAAAAGTGTATCAGGTAGTGAATAGAGCAGAAACTGGATTTCTGTAAGCAGAGAGGAGTAGACCAACTCACACTTCCTTTCGATTGTCAGTCACTATTAAGAGTCTAACACAGGGGTCTTCAACGTTTTCAGGCCAAGGACCTCTTAGTTGAGAGAAAGATGAAGCAGGGACCCCCACAACCTTTACATATATTCCATATAGTTTCATCGTTTGACAGCACAATCGTTTTTGGATTTGGATTTTGGATTCATGCCAATTTGTGTTTTCAGATATTTAACCACTTGAACTGTCAATACTTAATAAACTTGACCTTTCACTCTGTACTTAGTCTGCTCTTTTTCACCTCTAAACCAAAGCTCTTTGCCAAAAATAGCCTATCCACAAGCTCACAACGCCTCGCGCTAGATCTGCTATTTTTGGCTAAAGTTCTCCGAATATGGACACCAGGACAAAAGGAGAAAAAAACTTTCTATCACTCAAAGATTTGGAGGACCCCCTGTAGTAACTCTGACGACCCCCTAGGGGTCCCAGACCCCCTGTTGAAGACCCATGGTCTAACATTTTAAAGTGTGATACCTCTGTTGTAAACACATTCAACAGAGGGTAAATGCAGTAACCTCAACTCCATTCAATGTGAGCACCAGGGCATAATGCGTAACATTCCGTTCTACACGCAGTGCGAGTGCCAATCCTATCCAACACGTGTGTGGTGTTGTATGTGTTTTACCGCACTGCAATACAGGGGATTCGATGGCTCTCACCAAGTCAATGAGCTTGGTGATGGGGATCTCTCTGATGGGCTTCTTCATGCGGCACAGTGTCTCCAGGGAGGTGCCGAAGCAGCTGGGCTGGTAGTTGCCAGTGATGGTGATGAAGTAATCCTTGCCGCGGTCCAAGTGCAGCACCAGGATGTCGTCTATGGAGTCCTCCCCGGAGTTGAGCAGTGTGACAGAGTCCTTGCTGACGTACACCTCCAGATAGATCTCCAGGGTCTCAGCTGGAAGGAGGGGAAGGGAGGTGAAGAGACAAGAGAGCATCTCACCTTACTGAGTGATCATCAACTACATTGCATCAAAGTTAACTTGAGCTACACAGGTGCAATGCGCATAGGACAAGCAAGGAATAGCGATAAGCAAGGAAAACATCGAGGTACATCAAATACATAGAAATAGTAATCTAGGATTATAGGTAAACCAAGAACCTATCATCAGTCTAAACAGTATCAAATATATAATCTGTACATTGAAACTATACACACCATGGGATACCAGGTCTACAAATGACCTGGCATCTGTCTACATAACATGCCATCTAAATCACATTTTAGCCTTTGCATAAGCCTGCTAGGACATCAAGGCGAGGGCAAGTGCTACACCATTAGACTCTTGTTTGTTGACTCAACAATAATATCAAATGTGAACTGGTGAGAAAGTTCACTGAGACAAGGTGGTGAGGGCTCATTAGGATGAAAAAGGACTCACTGGGCTCTAAAAAGCCATCGCTGGGCTCAGCGCGAAGCCAAGGCTTGCAATACTGTGGGTCGTTGGGTTTGGGGATGAAGGCAAAGTGACAGGGGACTTGGCCATCGTTAGTTATGATGAAGCGCTCCCTCTGAAGCTGCCGGAACTTCACATTCGCAAAGTTAAACTGTGGGAGAGAGAGGAAAGCAAATGTATTTTTCATTTATTTTTCACATTAAACACAGTCCCCAAGTGAATTATGTCCTGGGCTGGGAGTGCAATGGATTCTGATTTCTTCCTGATCTAATGAGGAAAAATAAAACTGTAGGGTGGACAGTAATCCAATACTAGACAAAGCAGATCATTAAACTGTGGGGTATATGCGTGTGTATGTTTCGTTGTGGCTTTCCCCACACACACACCTCTCTCTGAGTTATAGTCAGCGATGGGAGGAAGTCGTTCTCCATTCTGTCCATCATACGAACAATCTCCTCGAACACCTTCTTGTGCCGCTGCTCGTTCACCACCTTAACCTGTCGCACACAGACGATAACAACCCTGATGACGTCTGCAGGAATGTTTGTGCAGTTCATCAGTTTTCGTGATCCTGCCACACACTTTTGTCTTGCTTAAGTAAACAATAACCATGATACACAGCTTCTCAAACCAGTCCAACTGGACCACATGGTCTTACCCCAACACTGAAGACTGAGCTGACAGGCTTGTGGTCGCTGGTCTTTAGCTCCATGTGGCTGCGGTAGTGCAGCTGCTTGACATTGCCACCCCTCCACAGGATCCGGTCACACCATGCGGGAGTGCGGCATTTCCCACTGGACACCACAACAACCACAGACTCAAAAGCAGGTTCATACAGCTGAGGCTGATGTAATGATGTATGGTGGAGGCATTTTCTTTTTTTTCCCAATAAGTGTCAGTTTAAAGTCTCCACGGCAGAGACATTAAAGGACCACTTCACCTCTGGGACAACCAGATCTTATTTTATTGTTGTTTGGGACACGATCAACACTTGCTGTCCCAAACAACAATAAAATAAGATCTGGTTGTCCCAGAGGTGAAGTGGTCCTTTAACTAAGGGAAAAGAAAGGAGTAAGTGGGATGTCCCTGGCGAGGTGTAACATGCTTTTACTGCTTAACCCAGCAGATGGCTGCTCTGATGAGTGAATGGAAGGGGAGCATTAGTGGTTAAGTGTCTTGCATAGGGGTGTAACGATACATTTTAATAGCGATTCGATACATATCACGATACATGGTTGACGATACGATACATGGACGATATTGGTTCATTCATGGCGATACGATACGATTCGATTCAATGATTGAAAATCGATATAGTAACTATTTGGCAAAGAAATTAAATCTGTGTGAAAGGTGTGGATAGTGCAGGTTTTAAGGGAAACATCAAACATATAATTTTCCAAAAATCTGTCTGTCTGAAACAGCGTTTCTCCTCAGTGGCTGGTGACTGGCCCTGTTACAGATGTTGTCCAAAAATCATGCAGATCGGTACACAGTATCTCTGTAGCCATTAAACGAAACGGGTATTTCTTACATTGACGCTCCTACATATTATCATGTAAACGTTTTTGAAGCGATTAAAACATTTTTTGGGGGAAAATGAATAAAAAAATGAATAATAAAAAAATATTCGATTTTCCACTCGTACTTTTTGAGTCGCCGTGAGCATGATCGATTTTCGAGTCGATTTTCGATTTTTTTTCACATCCCTACTGAGAGCGTGCATGTAACCAAATGTATGCTCTCAGTGTTACAAAAGGTTGAATGAACACAGATTTTACTGTGTATTGTTGGAGTAAGTCTGTGTCTTTGTGGGTTTATTTGTGTTTTTACCTGGAATCCCACCGATCCGTTTTGGCATCATATTTATACGTGGGTATGAAGTTAATGTCTCCCTCCATGAAATCTGTGAAGGCCCTCTTGGTCTGCCTCTGCATGTTCAGCTGTTTATGAAAAATGGGGGCAAATATTTCCACAAGTGTTATTTAGTGTGACAGACAAGAGGAACTCCTTTATTTGTAGCCCTTTCAAACTAAACACAGAATGAAAAGAGGAAACAGAGAGATTACAAACACTAAATATATGACATGCGGAAGTCAAAAGACAACAAGACTTGTTGGTGTTTGCACGACAGCTTTTCCTTGCTTCTCCACGTGTATGGGAAGATTTCTATTTCTCTACAGATGGTTGACTCAGTACTCTTGGTCTTTCTCTAGCAATGTGCTATTTTACACAGGTTCACATCTGGGAGCTGCACTCATTACGAATGTAAGGTTCTACTGTTGGAGCAGATCCACTTATGCAGTTGGGAGGTTAAATATAGGGCAACAGATAAGGGACAACTTCTGATATTTACATATTAGTATATCTAGAAAGCAGCTTTCCTGTGAAGAAGAATCATGACATCTCATGTAGAGAAAGTAGCTAGTTGTACTTGACTGAACTTGGTATAATATTAGCCGGTAAATATACATTGTAGTGAAGTTGCTAGGTTTTCAATATAATGGGTCCCGGGACCCACTTCTCTCATAAAAGAGATTCTAGTCTGGTTTTTACTGGTTAAATGAAGGTTAAAAAATTTAAAATGTCAAGGTAAACCAACATTTTGGAATTCTAACAGCATTGGAGGTTATCACCTGATCAAACTCTTGAAGCTTTTTCAGTTCATTCTGGGCTATGAGCTGTTTGACATCATCAGCATTGTACACACACAGTCGATAGTTGAGATCCCCCAGCCAGATGACCACACTGAAACACACATGAGACACACCACATTACTAAAACATTAGGGTAACAACAACAGCTACAGTGCAGCACAATTCATCTTCAAAGCACTGACACATAGAAAGCATAAGACGCATGTGTCATCAAATGCAGCTATTGTTTTCAATAACTGTAGTTTAACTGGAAGTGACAAATGGCTGCGTCAAAATCTGACGGCGTGCCTTTCAGAGCTCTGCTCTATTTCCGAGCACCAAAGGGGGAATAGACCACCAACACACAATGACACTCATTTATCAAACGAGTGTACGAGAGAAGAGTGGGCGTGTGGTGCTGCGGTCATTTCAAAGCAATGCTCTGCATTTATCAATCTGTGCGCAAATGTTTGAGTCACCATAGCCTGAGAATCTGACAGGCATCTTTATCTAATACAGCCCTGTAATAACCTAAAAAATCAAACCTCGGTTCGAAGTGAAACGGTGAATCTTAGTATAGAATTGTCTGGAGAGCCGGTATGACAGCCGTTATAATAGGTTTTAAAAAAATATATAAAAAGTCCTGCTTGCTGGTCTCTTAGTTGTTTGTCAACTGCATCCCTCTATAATTATTTCAGTTTCTGTTATCTTTGTGGCCTACTAAATTTTTCAACTTCTGCTAGATTTTCAATGTATTTACTCTTGTCTGCCTTAAAGGACAACTTTGGTTTTTTACAACAAGGGTTCATATTTTAGATTATAATTAGAGAAAAGAAAAGGTGAGTGTTAAAATGTTTTCATTTGCTTCGTTCTATTGTTTGATCACGTTTACCGTGCTAAAATGTGGGGCATGCGTACGCATGGGGGCATGCGTACAAGTGGCTAAATATGTATTTTTAGACACAATAAGCCAGCAGTTTCTTTATTGCCATTTACAGAAACACTTCTAGCCCCCATAAGTCACATCTAACCATGAAAGGTTGCGTTGTATCTTGGGAATGGGCTTATTCTGTGTAAAATGACATATTTAGCCACTTGTACGCATGCCCCCAACCACGGAAATAAGAATCTCTAAAACAATAGAAAGAAGTAATAATAGAAAGAAATAAAAATGCTGCGAAAGAGAGCAAACCAGGACTGCAGTTATGCTGGTACCACGAGCAACGAAAACTCCAGAAAACAAGTATTCAAGGGTTCTTTTGTATGTAGAAACAATTACTTATTAGAGAATAACACTCAGGGCCAACACAAGGTGAATATCAACCTGGTGAGGCTGTTCTACTTTTAAGAACTCACTCGTGTTTGACGATACTGAGCGGGGGCGAGTCCAGCACGTGGAAGGTCATGCGTGCACAGATGTCTTTGTAGTCCTGGTTGCGCCGCTCAAAGTCCTCCACGTGGGCCGCGAGGTGCGAGTTAACAAAGCAGAAGCTGGTGTTGTGGAAAATAAATCTCACTGCCACACCACCTTTGTTTCCCTGCAAGACAGTCACACAGACCGCTCTAGCATTTCTATATTAACAGGGTTGCATTCGCTGGGGGGGGTGATAGCAATCTACAAGTCTACAACAAAGGATACATGAGGTTAAGAAAAAGTCTTCTCTCTGTTTATTTTAAAAATCTAATTTAAATATTGCCTCCTTTTCATGCAGGCAAAGAGAGGCGGCATAAGAAACGTCAAAATTCACATTCGTGAGACAAATACATGTGAATGGGATCAGGAGGAACCGAAGTGCTCAAATGAGCTGAACATACCATTTTTCCCATGATGCCCGTGCCCACGTGTTCTGCGGCAATCTCTTTGATATGGTTCTTATGCAACTTGTTGACGAACACCACTAGCATCATACCCACTAGTCGGATGGTGCGGACCTGCAGACATAATGAAACAAAGAGAACATTCCTGTCCACATTGCTCTCACTAGACTGAATGCCAAAGTGCTGTGGTCACTGGTTCAACACTGCAGGGCCATTAACGTTGGATGAAGTAACAATTTATACAAGTCTTTCTCTCAACTCACCTTCTTGTACTTGGCTTTGCGGTGCAGGCTTTGCTCTACTGCATCTACCCAAAGCTGCTCTTTGGACGAGTCCAAATAGAAGAAGGCCTCCGTGCTTAGGTCCAACTCCTGAAAACTGAAGGCGAAAGTATACAAGCCAAATGTTAAATGGTATTTAACCAAATGGACCTCAGCATCCAAAATAGGTGAACATTCAGTGAAAACACCTGATCTACAAGCTCAACAACATAGTGTGGGGGGGAGTAGAGTCCCCTGGGAGACCCAGGTCAATAAAGAATATAGTGTTTAAGTGTTTAACCCATTTAGATCTGAGGCCTATTCTAAAAACGCCTTCTAAATCTTGACCTGAAGTTTTCAAATATTTATTCAAAAAAAGAAAAAAAGAAGAAATGTTGCTATATACTGTACATAGCAACAACAACAACCCTAAAAGGGATTCCCGGATTGAAAGGTATAGGGGTTCCCAGTCTTAATGGGTTAAACAAGATTCTTTATCATTTATATCATTGCTGATGGGTAGAAACCTCTCTATACTTCAACTTTGTATCTTTTTAATTAATGCCCTACTTTGTCTTATGAGAGTGTCACAGAAGAAGACATTGTCTTCTTTCTATTCCCTGGAAAGTGCAGTTGTTGGACATACAAGGTTTCTGACCGAAGCAACAACATATTTTTTATCCTACTAACCCTAGAGCATAAACATCAGGAGGTTCTGGGTCACAGCAGAGCCAGGGCGCTAGGCTGCTGTCTGGAGACTGGCCGTTCACATTCCACGTACCCGTGAAGAACCTGAAATAACAGCAGAAACGTCCACACCGGTAAGGATGCATGCATACAATGTGACGCAATAGCCCAAAAAAGACAGTTCTGGGGCCTGTTTCACGAAAGCAGAATTAAATAATCCGGGATTTAAGCCAAATCCAGGTTTGACAAAGCCTGCTCCGTACAGCCTGGTTTATCCCACTAAAGCTAAGCCAGGCTGCGAAGGAGAAACTCTGTCGAGCCAGGATCGTAAAGCCAGGCTGAATGTGCGTTCACGTATTCCTTTAAAAGAGGTCGATCGTAGATTCCTTGATCGTGACTTATCATGGAACCAAAGACCAGTGCGGCGTTCTCCCGCCCTCCCGCCCCCCGCAAGGCTCTCTCTCGGGTCGCGACGGAACGCAAGCCTCACATGAAAAACAGACAGGTGTCGTGCTGTGATGCTATAGAATAATCACACCAACACAGGCTGTGATATTACGCTTATCGCTAACTTGATTAAACATTGTCTGCCATTTTTTATAAGCTTAAGAACTTCTGTAATATATTATTAAACATCTAAACAACAATATGAACTATAGTGTGCCTATAACAGATGACAATGACATATCACAGGAGTCATTGTGAAACAATTATGATTCATGGTCACACACTATTTCAGCAATATAATTAAATTGATTATATCGTATTGTATTTATTTATTTGCATATTATTTTAAAGCAGGGTAAATAAAATAAGTCCATATAGAAACATAGGTGTTGAATTTACTGTGTAAAAATGTATTGGTTTACGATTGGAGTCATTTGTCATTTGACTAACAGCTAGTTCACAAAACTTGAAGAAAAAGGCAGTGGAGTCCTGGCTAAACATATCCAGGTTAACTGGCTAGGCTAATCGGCCAAGATAATTCAGCTTTCATGAAACCGATTCATGGCTGATCCAAAATTAAGCTAAAATAGCTGATAAATCCTGGCTTAATCCCCAATCTAAGTCTCGTGAAACAGGCCCTGGTTGAAGTGTTACATAGGTTTTCACAATCTGGAACAAGCATAATTATGGAAATTTACCAGCCTGCAGTCATTCAAATCTCAGCTAACCAAAGTCAGAGTTGTAACAGGAGCTGCCATTTAAAATGCTAATCAAGTCTAGACAGGAGAATACATTCTAGAAGAGCTCTGCTACTCACCTGAAGTGCTGTATGTCTACATACTCCTTTTCCTTCTTGGCCAGACGGTGTTTGATCAGGTACTCTCTCTGGCCTGCCTGGCTGGAGAACATGGCCTGCCTTATGCTGTTGTTGGTGGTGGGACTGTCGGTCCACGATGGAGGCCTATCCACACGATCAAATCTGATGCTACGATAATTTAAAAATAAATATATATGTTTAAAATAAAGTTAAGAAATCATAATTTCAACCAAAGATGTTTGATACATTCTCAACAGACAACATGAAGAACGCGCAAGCCGACACGACACGCCTTGGTCCATTTTAATGTCTCTAGCCCAAATGTAATAAAGGCATTTTACTTATCAAACCCAGCCTGATTGCCTGGACCAGGAAGGTTTTATGCCTTTTGGTCACAGTTTTTCCTCGCTCCCAAAGCCTATGGGTGTTCGGATTTAAGCAAATCAATATTCAGGATAGGATTACCCGAGATATGTAATTATGTTACAGTATAAGGTTCTATTTGAAAAAAAGAAAACAAACAGGAAAATCATGTGGAAAGTAGAAACCAAAACCCAATCAGGCACTATCCTGTGATTTGGTTAGAATCGACATGCTATCATGAGAGGCAAATCTCACTCTTGTTTGGCAGGCGTGATCAAGGAGTTGTCTTTGCCCTGCATGGAAGAGGTCCTGTCTTTAGGGATTGGTGGGGGTGGCAGAGGGTTGGAGGGAATGTAGGAGCCTTTGCGAGGCGGTAGAGGAGGGACAGGGGGAGGCTCCCTGGAAGCCACCAGACGATTCTGCTGGTTCTTCTTCTCTTCCACTTTGACAGAGTGCTCCTCAAAGCCAAAGTCTGAGACCAACGACTGAGCTAGGTCTTGACTGTCCCCTGGATAACATAAAACATTTGGAGATTAAACCGTGAAAAGCCTGTCTAAAAATCATATTATCAACGCATATGATATGTCAAGATTTTTATCTTCAACAAATATTAGCACAAAAAGTAAAGACATAAAAACAATAGCTTAAAATAAACAACGTATTGTTAACTGAAACTAATGTCTGCAAAAACTACCAAAGTGAAACTACAACACTAGCTAAAACAAAAGAAAATTACGGAACATTGCATTCATTTTTGTATTAATGAACAGTTGTTTAAACGTCCCGCTCTGACATCAATGCAGAAGTTTAGAGACCCAACGGCAATCGCTCAATGAAACATTGGTCCTAGGTCAGACCCAGCAATGTTATGTGTCTTGGCCAAACCTTTGCAACAGGAACCTTGTACATGTGTCTGCAGGGCGATGATATGCACAGGATGTATTTGAGAAAAATTGTGAAAGCCATGGGGAAACCAGACAGTGGGCTATGGCCCAATTTCTGACCGCAGTTCAGTGGTGTGATGTTGTGCTACTTGACTAAAGATAAACTGTCATCTTGATATGAGATGCACACACATATGCACATAGAAGATCGTAGGAAATGTAACAATTGCTTTACATGCCAATTTTACCCAAAACTACAACACATCACATCACACCATGCTGTGAGCTTGTAGATTGGCCATTTAGCACTGTTTGTTGTATGAGAAAGCATTCTGGGAGAAAGTGGTTAACTAGGCTATCAAAGCAATTCTGCTGTTGCAGTTCAAAGCCAAAAAGAACAGGAATGCCTCTAATTTTTTAAACTCCAACAAACAAAACTCTACTTCCATAAATTCACCCACTCTTTTACACCTGTAAACTTGTGATGCCAAAATACAGTTGAAGTTGAGGTAAATTGAGATAAATATACTATTTGTCCGTTCTAAGAAGAGGGAGCCCTATCGTTTTGGGGGCGAAACTTCAGTTCTATCTATGACAATGTACCTGTTGTTCCTGTCTGGTTCATTGTAGTGCTGTTGTTGATGTTGGGAGGCAGTGCACTAATGGGTTTAGGTGGGTTGGCTCCAGAAGACGCCACAGAGTTAGCCATCTTGTTTCCTCTTTGTGGTGGAATGGGGACAGGCCCCCTGTGGGGCGCTGGAGCGAGGGGCTCCATTACTTTAGGTACTGTGCAAATAACTGTGCAAATAAAATGAGACACAAAACATAGTACAGCTGGTAAATTGGTGTCATTATTCCTGGAGCAGTACTGATATTAAAATAGTACACATACTCAAATCACCAGCATTCTGAGAACTCTTTTTATGCTCTCAGAGAGTTACAACTGGATTTAAATTAACACAAAGATAGTGAATACAGTGAATAACATTAACAACGAATTAATTGCTCTCACAATAAGGCGTTAATGTGTTGGATGATGTAGCCATTTTCTAATTCTAGCGTGTCTTCCCTCTGGTTTCCATTACGTTTATTCAATGCAAAACACTATATACGTGTAGATAAAGGTTAGGCAACACCCAGAACAACATGCTATTGTTAGTGAAGGCAGTGGCTTCACGGAACAGAGTGGCAGCCATGCAGCGAGTAGCTTCCTGACATAAAGCAGTTATGATGCAATACTTCTAATGCAGTCGGATATTACTACAGACTTCCTCCACAGTGAGTCCAAACAACTGGTTGGCACTAAGTGTATAGGTAGTGTATTCAAACCTCACAAGCACATTCATCCATTGTCTAAAGTTGGATGTATTTGTCCAGGCAGAAATGTCTCTAGTCATATTAACACATAACCATATGAACCCTGGCATCACTATTCTGGGCATGTCATACAGTAGATCTAAAGGCTGTGAGCTTGTAGATTTGCTATTTGTGGCGCAGAGATTTGACACAAAAGGAGGAGTATAGACCCCTCAAGGACCCTGATTAACTTGAGTATAGAGGCTTTAAATTGGTCTTTTTGTAGGCTAACACGGAAGTTACATCCGCCATGGGTTCCTATAACGGACTTCCAATGGAATTTTTGCTTTGGATTTTGGATAAATTAAGCCAATAAGCTCTAGCGTAAACAAAGGCTCATGATATTCAAGTTCTGTTCAACAAGATAATCTTCCCAAATAAGAAATAAAGCATCAAAACACTAAATAAGAAATAAAGTGTCAAAACACTACAACAGGAGCACCACTGCAGTACATCATGTACTTGCTATCATACCACAACAGGAAAGCGCGAGTGTATTAAACTGCTACCACCATCAATTTCAGTTCCCCCAGGCAATCTGATACAAGCCCAACAAAATAAATACAGGAAAAAGGAGAAGTGGACTATCAAAACACCGGTTGCAGTCACTGCGGCGCTACGTTCTGGGTAGCGCTACGTTCAAAGAATAGAGTTGACCGCAACAATGGCAAGGAAAGGAGAGAGAGAGAGAAACACTGTGCATCTGTATTGGGTGTGTGTGTTGTGTGGGTGGGTGACAACAACACATACAGTAGGAAATCAGTGAGTGGTGTAATCCACCCTTGGTAAATAAATGTTGGATGAGCAGGTGAATAATTAATGCAGCAGGTGTGGTGGAGCAGTGAATGATACTGGAGGCTCACCTCGTTGCTTGGCCCTTTTCACCTGGGAGAGGAAAGTGTTTGTGCGCTCATCGTCCTGGAGCTCCAGCAGCAGCTCGGGGGCTCTGTCCCCTCGCACCCGTATCCGCACACAAGCTGGAGTAGCACGGACAGGACGGACACACAGATGCACACGGTCACACGCATAGAAAACAAATGGAACCATGTCTTCCACGGACTAACGCAGCCGCATTAGAAATGCAGACTGTCCGTAGAATACAAAGGCAGGTGATTTAACAGACAACCAATTCAACATGCCTCCAGATTGCTGTGGCAACCCATGACTAGCCCCTGCTACTAAATAAAGAGGTCGACAAGCATTTGGCTCCAGGCATGCTCTAAAAATGTAGCCGGATTGGACGAGAGCTCTGTTACGATACATTCCATGTTTGAGCATTGTTCTGTTTCCACAATACAAGCCTTAAGTCTCTGCCTCACTGGGAACATGACACATTTGTGAATTCCAGCAAGATTTTCATTTGAAAACAAACGACGAAACAAACAAATGTGCCATACAAAACAGAGGTAAAGAAGTACCGGTAAGCACTTACTGTTTGCAGGCAAGTCAATAAGATGAGCCTCTTCAGCCTCTGAATGGAAAAAGGAGAGAGTGTGAAAGAGTGGCCAAACTGGGCATGCAGTTAGTTCAAAGGTCTGTGGTGGGAGTAACCGGTTCCTTTTGAACAGATTCCAATAGGCTCTTATTATGACATGTTGACTTTCAAATTTTGTCTGCAAAAAACAAAAGGAAACATGCCGATCCCCTTGATCACCACTTCTACACTGCTGTGCAGTGACCTTGAACAAACAGGCCCATGCCGGAAGGTTAAGGAATGTGACGTATAATGCCAACAGGCTTTTGAGGGCCAGTGGGCTGTACAGTACTCTATAAACATGCATGACTGGAATACCTCAACCTATAACATCTCTACTAGTCAGAATATTATTATTATGATTATCATTTGATTAGTTTGACCTTTTTTTAACCAGAAGCTACAACTATACAGTTCTTCCTGAAATGTATTTTCAAGATTCATGTACTTACCCCGAACAATTAGGAAATTGCTATTGATGGGTATAGACAACTGAGGTACTGGACACGACACAACAGCTTCTGGGCTGGCCAAAACACCCAGTCTGAATGAGAAGAGAACAGAGTACCATTTAACATTACAGCTTTAAACTCCAAGAAAATATTTTTCTTCTACAGCATTTAGGCAAATCAATCAATTGATCTAAAACATAAAGCAAAGAGTAGAGTATTTTATTATAACAGCCCATCTAATACAATTTTAATGATGGAGATTTCATGCAAACCGGTCAATATTAGTGCATTAGAACAACAACCTTAGAGATGTAACATGGATCAATATTAGTCCAACATTCAGGTTATGTTCCCTCTATAATTAATAGCATTTATGTGAGCTTTAAGAGGTACGCTGTTCTCCCTAATACTGCTGTTGTTGTTGAAGGCTTATGAAAAACTGCATGCACAATAACAACCGACTATCCAAAGACATTCTGAATCTGTATACTCGAATTCGCAATTTAGTTGCAGACTTCCATGCAGAAAATTAAACCCAATTAAACACCAAACTGCTGCCCCATGGGCCATCACGGCCATGTTAGGTGGACCTTGGCTTTGGGTCATTAACTTGGCCCAAGCGTTATCACAATTAACAGCTTCAAATCTGTGACACCGATTGATGTAGGACAGGTCATATTTCACTCTCTAACAATGACCAAGTAGGAGCCAGGGCCACAGCGTCAGTTTTTGCGCAACACTATCACACTTCCCTCCTGCTTCGCAGGAGGTCTTGTGTTGAGTTGAGTGGAAAATGATTCAGCTGTGCTTGACCAAATGTGTCTGGTCAACTTATCATAGAAAGAAAAATAAAACAGATGCATTACTCCCAGCCTCTCGTTTCTTATGAAAACGTTTTGACTTCTGCCAAGTGCCGATTGACCTGATGATGACAGAAATTGAAACGTTGGCATAATTCAACACTTTTCATCAAGACTGGAGCAAGCAGCTAGTTTATGTTAGTATGCATGCAGCCATAATCAGCAGCAGCACCTGTCCCGACACAGGTGTGTATTCCTCTTTATCTACAGTTTTTCAAGGGTAACTGAGGGTGCCAAAGGACCAATGGTTATGAAATTGAGCTATGAAATACATAGTCTATTCAGCAATGTAATTTAATTTACTTTTACTTTGACTCAAGCCTGCCTGAAGTGTACTACTCAGTTGTGCACAGTGTGGCGCACCAAAAACAGACGATCTACAAGCTCACGTGTTGCAGCACGAAGCATTGCGAGCTTGTAGATCAATTTTCGGTGTGTGAAGTCAGCGAACCACTATGTACATTATAAGTCAGCCTTTACGAGTGCAACAGAAGTCTACCTCCCCTCCCCAAGGTGAGTTGCTTTGCTCACAATCCAGCGCCCGCCCCGCTCAAACCTTGACATATTCTTGCTTGTGTGAGACTTATGTCCCGTTTTCCGTTCATCCCAAGTGGAGCACAGCTTGGTGTGTACGGTTTTAATGCAGTTAGCTTAGCTGAGCAGGGAGCTTGTGCGCTCATGTGAGTCTCATTACACTCTAGGACAGAGAGGTGGAATTCTGCATAATGGGCAGCATGCTGGCTGGCACTGAGGCTAATCGCTCTTTCTCTACCCAGCTTTGGCACAGGCTGCTACAAATGCAAACAGCACTAATGGTTCGTTGCACCTACTGGCAAGTGAGCTTTAACCATTACTCTCATCACAACAAAACGGAAATCATGCCCTGGAGGATTAGAAAGTAGAAAAACCTCAGACATATAGCACCTGTCTGCAGTCAATTCCTGACTGATATGAGCTGTAACAAGAAAAGAGGGAGGCTTTCATGAGGCTCTCAGACGTCATGTGCCCAGTCTATGACATCAGTCATCTATGATATCAGTCATTTCCATATTTGGGCAAAGCTGCCCAACTATGCAACTTGCATTTCAGACAGGACCCAGGGCACTGTGCCTTCTAAAATGCAATACTTCTTCATCTGATAGTACTACAGACAGGACAGCTTAACAGCAAGCACAATAGTAGCTGTACAATGAAAGCCCATGCTTCGATACAACCTTGCAATTGTGCACGGTTTTGTGGGAAACCGGCATTCTTACCCTACCCCTCCTCAGCACCGATACCACATTAACACAGATGACGACAACATATCAAGTAGCAGAAAGCCAGGGTGAACACCAAAACCAGAAAGGAAAACACAAAGACCTACTTGTTTGAAATATAACAAACTATGACAGTGCAAAATAGAAGCAAAGTACAGAAGTGATAAGCAGGAGGAGGGTCTGCAACTCTGCATTAACCAAACTCTATGCAGGCATGACCAAGGAGAGTTCACAAGTTCCATCTACAGTACCACCATCACCACATGAAGCAAAGCAGATTAAAGGAGTAGTTGACCCAAAAAAATACTTACGGTATTATTTTCTATCAATTAAACACCCCATGAAGCCTTGAATTCACTGAGATTCTTTTGTTTTTGTGGCATTCCTAAGGCAATACTTTGATGACTGGGTTATCGTTCAGTAGGAGACTCTGTAGGACACTCTTTCGGACCTCTCTGCCAGACATCAAATTACAAAACAAATCACCATGAATTCAGGGCTTCTTCGGTGTGTAATTCCGTGGTTCTCAAAGTGGGGTCCAGGGACTCCATGAGGGGACTCAGGGTTCCTCGAGTGGGCTCTAAATTGACCCTTGCAAGTCACTCTGATAGTATACTTCCACAGTTCCATTTGTATACTGCCAGAGTTAAATTGGGTTGTTGAAATGTTAACGTTTGAGAACCACAGGTGTAATTTACAAGAAAACAAGTCATTTCTTTAGGTCAACTACTCCTTTAAAATCCAACCACCCATTTTGCCTAATACTTACATAAACTCTCCGCTGCGCTCAATCAGCGACAGTAGTCTGGGCTCCTTGTGGCCTGACCTCAGCTCCTCGCCTCTTACAGTGTGCATCAATCAACATCATCACAATCAAGGATTCATCGTCAGAAGCAAAGAACCATGAATGAACCAAACCAAAACACTGCATATATTGTATAAGTAGTAAATGGGTTGGCTGGGTGGTGAAGAAACCCTGAAGTGGTAACAGTTTATAAACAAGCCTAGCTCCTTTCGGAACCTCTACCTCCGCTATGCTGTATAGCGGAGGGAGAGGTTTCTGAAAGGAGCAACAAGCCATGCTAATGGCATGTTACAGACTTACAGCATCACTGTGGCACTGGAAAGTCACATGGATCTCAATGGTTCTCAAGCTTTTCCCCAAGGACCCCAAAATGAATACCGGTATGTATTTTGCCACGGACTACCTTCTTAAATTATTTTGTGCCAGGGAGCAGGGACCCCCATACAAGATGTGTGATATATATTTAACATGTTTATTCAAGATTTACAAGGTTCAAGGTTGTACTTTATTGTTACATATTTTTGTACAGGTACATAAGAGTAAAACTTATTTTGGTTTGGCTTCCTTCAGACTGCAAGCTCACAATGTGTTGCATTGTGGCACATTGAGAGCTAATTCATTTTTATGCTATTTTGCCGGGGACGCTGGAACCCCCCTCAAGGACCCGTGGGCTGGAACCCCCCTCAAGGACCCTTGGGTGTCCCCAGACCCCACTTTGAGAACAACCTCCATAGATGGCATGTTAAAGAAACACTGTGGCCAGTCACAACATGCCTACACAATATAACAAGTGGTTCTCAATATGGGGTCTGGGTACCCCCCAACAGGCCCTTGGGGTTTCCAGACTTTCCACAGGGTCCCCAGCAGCTAAATGACTGACACTTTCATTAGGAACCAAATGTCCATTCCGTCCCATTTGTACACTCTGTGTTACATTAACTCTGAGGATTTTACTGTATAGATTGGAGTCTTATAGATACAATGATCTTATCAAATGAGGGTCCGTGGCCTAGTAATGCATATCAAAGTAGTGGTCCTTAAATTGAAAAGGTTGACAATCACTGTATAATTATGACATGGTTAGTAATGTTAGTACAGCTACATCACGGTGCAACCACAGTTATTCAAGAACCAGTCTCCGACTCCAACACAACCACGAATAGTCTATTTGAGTTTCATCAAAGGCATATTTACTAAAGGACATAACGTATTTAAATACAATAACGTTTTTTAAGTTGCCACGGCTGAATGACGTCAACAACGTTACCTACCTTAGTAACCGTGTACGGGAAGCTAAAAGCTAACGTTAGCGAACGGCAAGCAAAAAGCACATAAAAAAACAAAACACCAGAACGTGACACAACAATGGAGCGCTCAAAAAAAGGATATTGCCAAACATGTTTCGTCACTTATTCCAAAGCTCAACGACGACTCCATCATTATCAATATGACATAAATAGTAGTTTTGTCATTAGCGGGTTTTCACTATGCTTTACCATCCAGGGAGAAAGTTAAAATCCCCACCCCAGCAACAACAACCACCAGCACAGCAGCCGGCCTTCCTTCCGGGTCACAGTAGAAATACCAAGGATTCAACGGTGCTGTCACCGTCCGTCATGCGGAAGTGATTCGCGCTAACCGACTTCGATTGTTCGTGACGTCGTCTGGCTGTCCTTGTTATCTTTATTGTAGGTGACACAGCTGTCTGTCAGAGCTGGGCTGAATCTCGCGTGCCCATGACTCAAGTCTCGTTAATAACAACGTTAGACGGTTGTTAACTTGTTAATAACGTTTAGTTATTAGTTATAAGTGTATTTATAGTTATTTAGTTATAAAGTAGTATTTCATAAGGTAAACTATCCTTTATGCACGTGAGACTCTACACTCTACACTCGCATATTGGATTCTGGATAGTTTACCATATTATGAAATACTAAACGTCACTAGCCGTTTATGAAGGCTATGTTTATTTATTTTCACTCTGAAGGCCTATGGGGCTTTTAAGCCGTGACATCATTTTGTAGGCAGAGGGGAATCTGCCCCCAGAGCATTTTCTGTCCCTCGCTATTTCAAAAAACGACTAAAAAATAAAATAATAAAAATAACGACTAAAGTATCATTCTAACACTTTCCTTTCAATAACAAAGAGAAAGAAAAATGTGTAAATAGTAAAAATAGTAAAAAGATTCACGGAAACTGGGGGCAGAAATTCTCCTCTGCCTACAAAATGATGTCATACTTAACAGCCCCTTGATGGGGATCTCATTCTCCAGGGCCGGTTCTAGGATTCTGGTGGCCTAGATTTCTTTTGGTGGCCGCCCAAAACCAGGGGTGAAAGTGGCTTGAAGTCATGCCGAAACTCCTGAAGATGAAAATCAGGGACACCTCTTGGCCCTGGCTCAATAAAAATCATGAAATATGAAAATGAATGATTGTGATCCACAGATAAGCCCTAATCATTTTAATAGTTTAATCTGTTAAAAGAACCTACAGTAGCAAGTTCACACTTTTGAGTGTCACTTTCATAATATCCTATGTAAAATTTCCTTCTTCTGCTGCGTGTTTTTAAAAGTGTTGCGAGTAGCCTACTGAAAACTTAATTTAACCCTTTTTCCATTCAAAGTGGATGGTAGATACAGATAAAAAAAAATATCTACCACAGATATTTGCCACAGATACTTTTATCTGTGGCAAATATTTTTTTTATCTGTATCTATATCTACCATCCACTTTGAATGGAAACATATCTGGAGAAAGACATTTTTTTATCTGTTATCTGGCCCAGTGGGAATGGGCCTTTAGCCCGGGCATCATCTCCAAAAAGAATTCCCTGAGGTTTGCATGACTTTGGTCAGCACAACAACAGCAGCAGCAGCAGCGCCACTCCCTCTTCAGTTTTAGACCAATAGTAGACCATTGGTTCTCAACCTGGTGGTCGGGCCCTAGCTCTGGTCCATCGCGTCACCGGGAAGAGCTAGTCGGGCCCCTAGGGCTGGCGTCCCCACATGGTTTTCGTTTACTACTTTTGGTGTGCGACCGTAGTACGAAGAACAAAGTATGCCGCTGTTCTGTTGTGGTGGAGGAGAGGACAGTCCTACTCCGAATTGGCTGTAGCTCTCCTCGCTGCCAGTTCAACTAGGCGTTGAGGGCGATTTTCTTTCTTTTTTCTGTATCTCTACATTGTAGTTGGAGGCTACTGTCTGAACAACTTGAAGACCACTCTTTTAATTTGCTTCAATTTCAACATCCTCCTCCAGGCTCCACCTAATCATTGAAGTGAGTGACACACATAAAAGTCATTCTGATTCTACTGTAGTTTCATCTTTATTTAACAATGACAAATTACACTGAGTTTTTTTGTACAAATGTGACTATGTGAGCTACTCCTACGACATGACATGATCCATACCTCAAGGGATGCTGAGACCAAAAACTACTGGACCTTCCATTCCTGTATAAATGATGTTATAGTGCCATCTACTGGCAGGAGTTAAGGCTTCCATGTGACTTTTACAACTATTAACTGTTAGGGGTACCTGGTAGTTAATAATGTATTATGCAAACAGAGAAACCATTGAATGTAATGTCAAGAATAGTTTGTCAACATTATTTTGGCCTTTTGTTGGATAGCGTAGTGTAGTGTATAAATACTGAAAAGACTTAGCAGAGAGGGGGATGACACATGCTTGCACAACTAGCCCTAGAATGTCTGTGATCTTACATACATTTCATGTATTCCAAATACAAATTCCAAATGTATTTTGAATACATGAAATTTAAGTAAGATCACAGACATTCTAGGGCTAGCACACAACAGGCACGACTCTGAGTCGGATTTAAAAACAGCCCAACTATACTAAACAAGACAAGACAAGACAAGACAAGACAAGACAGTGTTCAAGCAATTACAGTTTAACAGTAACCTAAATGTTTGGATTTTCCTTCACTAAGGTGTTTTAACCCCTCAGGTACTGAAGGCCTTAATCTTGTGAATAGCGTAAGGGCTTGAGTCTCGATGCGGCCAGATATCTCCATTGGGCAGGTTCCTTGGCTCTTCCCACTCACGCTCCACCATCTCCACGGTGGTCACAGATGGACTGAAGCTGTCCGCCATGCGGTAGGACTGGGTCAAGCGGCAGAAGGAGGAGGTGTCTGAGACGTCGTCGTCGTAGAGATCCTCCATGAGCTCCCGGCGTCCTCTGCGAGACGCGTTGAACTCGTCCTTCAGGTCAGAGGCCAAGCCCTTTACGTCCCTCACTATTGTGGAGCGCAGGCCAAACAGACAGAGCAAGAACACTAGACCGCCACAGATACCAGAGACAAAGTACAGAGCCACTCTCTCTGGGAGACCTGTAAGGGAAATATGTTTATGCAGGTCACAGGTCAAACTAAAAAATTATGCAGGTAATCATTCCGGCCTGATCACAGGCTTGAGACCCAACTCTCATAAGCAGGGGTCATTGCCATGTTGGCTTGTGGTGGACATTTTTCTTTTTCTTTCTTTTTTTTAACACATACAAAAATTTGCGGACAATAATATTACCATAAACACATATAGAGAAAGCCCTGAATGACCATAACAGGTCTGCAGTTCTGAGAGTGTTACAGGTCCATTTGGTTCCATGTGTACAACTAGACCAGGTCAACCTGGTTGTGCCAGACCCCCTGTCTGTCATCATCATTTATGACATCATGCCTTTTGTAGGCATGTCATCATCATGTCATCATCATATATACCCTTTGTATAGAAAACCCGGACAGACAGACCGACATTTGCTTATGTAGGCCTACCCATTTCATGGGTCTGGCAATTATGGTGGTCCTTGAAAATAAAATGTCTGAGAACCACTAGTACTAGTGGACTCATAATGTGCCATAATGTCATAGTAAATCAGTGTCATACATATTGTAAAGAAAACCTGGAGACTGCAGTAATTAGGTAATATGATTAAAATAAGAACATGGTGTGTAAAACAGAAAATCAAAGATTTGCCACGGACAAGGCAAAGTCTTTGCCATGCACACATTTGTGTATGGACATATTGATGACCCCTGCTCATGGGTTGGCTCATAGGACATGTAAGACCCATGTTTTCTGTTGAATAGGGGGAGCCACAAGACATCTGCAGGAGTCAGTGCGTAGTTGCGTACACATACCCATAATTTTTTCAAAGACCTCCAGAGAGTTGGTCAAGAGCACGTTTTGAGGCCTGGAGTTGGGGCCAGTGTACCATCCGCCTGCAGGTGAGAGGGGGCTGGGCTCAGAAGCCGGTGAATGTCTACACGCTACTAAATGGTGGATACTCTGTCTTGTTCTTACCATGCGTGTAGTCAGAGATCAGGAAGGGATCCGTGGACCCACGACCCACATCCTCGAGAAGGTATCGAGGCACTGAAGGAAATAATGTAAGATTTGCACATGATAAGACCTGATGCAACAAACCATGCTGCTTCACAAACAGTGAAAGCTGCAATGCCAAATTTGTACTTGAGTGAGTGATACTGCAGTATTGATTTTAAAAATACTTAAGAATTCTAAAGAACAGTATGTACATATTTTTGATATCAGGGGCATCACAAGGGGGGGGGGGGGGAGTGGGACTGAGTCACTAGGGCCCAAGGTGGAGGGGCCCTAATTATTTTATATACTTTAGCTATTGAAAAATAGTGCCTCGCTGCGAGCTTGTATATCTTATTCTGCTATTTTTTTTAAAGTCATGAAAATGTGTGCAAATCTTTGAATGTATGTATTTTTTAGGCAAACATTTGTAACTCAAATTTTGCTTCTGGGGAGTCCCTGGAACTAAATATTTTGAGATGTGGGTCTGTGGCCAAATACATATCATTTTGGGGGTCCTTGACATGAAAAAGTGTGAGCACCACTGACATAGAAACATAGGTTTTCACAAAAAAGATTTGAAATATTCAAAGACTTTTCACGATTTTTCAAAAATAGCAGATCTACAAGCTCGGTACTCGTTGCCGCGCTGTGAGCTTGTATATCTGCTATTTTTCAATAGTTAAAGCACACAATAATGCGTTCCCAGTCTAAATGGGTTAAACCCTCTCCCCCTATGAAGAACATGCATGGGGGGCCCGCAGTGAATACTTGTACCCAGAGCCCAGAATTTGGTGCGACACCCCTGTTTGATATCAATGCATTGCTGTATAAAAATCCCAGTAAAGTACAAATGCTGAAGTAAATGTACTTTGTTTCTGTCCACCACTGCTCACAAACAGTAACACCCCCCCTGTGCCGTGTGTGTCAATTACCACAAGTGAAGGACACTCGCAGGTGTTTCCTGGTGCCAGGGAAGCAGGGGTCCCCGAAGGTTAGAGTGTCTGCCAACACTGAACAGTTAGTTCTGCCATGGCACTTTCGTGAGACCTTCCTCATGGCTGATGGGGACAGACACTCTGAAGAAGATAAATGATTTGAAGTTGTTAATCTCATACAAAGCACTGATATCCAACATTAGAACAGGTATTAAATTAAATTGGTACTTTGACCACTAGATGGCACTTAAGCGCCATGTATTAGAGTTTCAGACCCATGTCAACATGTGGGGCAGTTTCCTGAGGGCAGTTGGGACTTCCATGTAGTAGGTGTCCAAAGGTGGCAGAGTAGATAGCCAAGACAGTGTCATTCTTGCATGCCAGCCTCAGGCGCTCATTTTCACACACCAAACGTGTACGATGGTGCTCTGAAAATTAAATAATAAAAATAATCTAAAATATCACATGGGCATATAAAATAATTGAAGTCATTATAGAGGGTTTGCGCATGCATAAAGTGAATGGCAAATCGAGTGGCAAAGTGAATTTAACATCGTTTAACCTCGTTTAATGCAATCAGATAGGACTTTTCTGTTTGGATGTATGGGCTGTCAAGGCCAGAAAGTAGTTTTTGCCACCCAGTAGGCGTTCCCGCTTAACTTCCAGGTATGATGATGATGTCATGCGCATACCCTCTATTATAAACAGCTTCCTGGTTATATGATTTTAACCATAATGAATATACCTGGACGGCACTTGTAGGAAACCAGGAGATATTTGCTGGTGAGTGGGCAGGGGTCTTGTCCAAACACTGGACTAATGACAGGGATATAACAGGAGCGCCGATCCTGACATTCTGAAACTACTTTCTGCAAGGACAAGAAAACATAACCACTAGCTGTCACGCAGTTTTGATTTATCTCGTCCACTACTCGCCCTTGAAAGCATTTTGTTACTGTAAGAGTTCAACATTTAATCAAACTAATCGTTTCAATCGATTATCATTTTTCTTTTATAGATTTTCGACAATGATTAAAAAATCAAACCTCGGTTCGAAGTGAAGCAGTGAATTTTTATTCTATGTCTTCTAGAGCTATGTGTTCTAGATCTATACATTCTGTGTTCTAGATCTATACTTTCTATGTGCTTTAGTTCTATATTTTTATGAATTCTGAATGAATGAATGATTTTGTCAGGAGGGCCAAATTGTCATGTGAAGCTTGACCAATCCTCAATTCTGCATGCACGGGACATGTACGGGACAGACATTGCCACTCCTTGAGAATCTATGGGAATCCTCAAAAAAACATGTACGGGACATGTACGGTACGGGACAGACATTGCCACTCCTTGAGAATCTATGGGAATCCTCAAAAAAACATGTACGGGACAGACAAAGCCACTCATTGGAAGCGGCTTTCAACGCTTCAAAAATATCAACATTTTAAATAATCAATAGATGCAGCCGTAATTGTGAGGTAGATAGATGAAGCGCTTCGTTTTCATAACATGCAGACATCAGATCATCAGATGATGGTTACCTCCATAGCAATGGAAGACGTACACTCAGTGTCGTCCTCCCCAGGTGTGGTTGTGTTAGCGGAGGGGCATAAATGTTGACTTGGCACACGTCGTCCATAGAATGCTGATAGGACGGCTATAGATGTCCTTGAGGGACACTTGATGAGGAGTGTGGCCCCATCACAGGCATGGGTGGTGTGGTTCTTCAGAATTCTGTGGAGGTATACTGGAAGATAACACAAGTTGGTGCAAATGTAATACCGATCATAGGTGTGATTGTGTTTTTGGTGGTGTAATGGTAGGATTTCAGTGTGTTTTACATTTTATGAATCAAAGACTGAAAGAGGAGGGAAATCACTAACAGATTCAGCATTGTAATATAATGTCCTCTCTGATGCAAAGGCAGCGTGCATGTAATCCAAATGATAAGAGCATAATATGGCACTGATAAAACCAACACATTCTTATCTAATCTGAATGGGAGTGGTTTAATGTGTCATTTAACTCAAGATCAGAATATACTGTAGGCCCTATTCATCATATCAGTTGTGTTTGAATCATATCTATAGAAGCAGAAGTGCACCGTGACATAATCCATAACTAAAAGCGTGATCTTATGTTTTAATGTATTACAATTAAACCTACTTACTGACATGTTAACTAAACCGGGAATAATTGACTGACTCTGTTCTTAATAAGGCACACTTTTGAGCATTTATTAGAAGCTTATTTTCCCCCTCCCTGCTCTGGTTGACAAGTGGGTGGTGTCCCAAGCACTGGGCGCAGTTCTCCAAGACAATTTTGTCCTCATGGATTACAAACGCATTGGGCCAAGTAAATATAGACAGTGAACGGTCATCTAAGCCTCCCCTCCCATTGCACTTCCTGTCGTTCCTGTCCCCTACGTGTGTTTGTGTGTACACGTCTTCCTGGCTCAGTGGCAGCTTCAGGGTGCACCAGGGTACCAGGCACTCACTCACAATGAACTATTATTAGAACTCTAAGACATACACAGATGCAGATCTTTATCAGGGTCGAATAGACATCTGGGCTGCATTGTTGACAATAGAGGTATCATTGATAATGGCTAACGCATTGTCATACTCGCAGAGACGGCATGGTTCTCTGTCCTGTGGGAACAAATCAGCATTATCATAAAAATGTCAGCAAACTGTGTCCACAATACATCCACCAAAAGCTTTCTAGTAGGCTATATGTTGGTACTATTGATTGATTGATTGATTGATTGAAGAATTTATTAGAAGTTTGCAATAGAAAAAAGTACAGTTTCATGACAGTACAAATCACTGGTACAAGGTCAACTAAAATGACATCCTAGAAAGCCGAGGCTTATTTCCACAGGAACCACACTTTAAGTATCTCATATAACATTGAAAGACAGACGGATAGAACATAGTACTTTATCTAGGATAATATCAATTTCAAAAGCATAACATCAAATACAAAGGCAGAAAAAAGAAAAAGGGGGGGGGGGGGGGGGGGGGGGAGCATGGGGGCTTAGTCTATTTACAAGTCACGGGTAGCGGGTTAGGGTTAGGGTTATGCACTTCGGTACAATGCAAACCTATGCATTCATCTCAGGTGTATTTTGTTAATTGCTTTGAAAGTACCCCTGGGAAGACTTGGCTTCAATATGTCGAGATAGCTCATTCTGATCCTGCTCTGGGTGATTTACGTTTACATGAGCAACAGTCTCCTAACCTCTGGTTCTGGTGGCTCAGCATGAGCCATCGCAGCTGTTTGTAGCACCGGATATGCAGAAGATAAATGAGGGGATGCTTGATGTCTTTCAGGAGCTTCCTTTGCACCATTTGCACTGCCAAGTTGAACATATCAACCTCCTGACTTTGCCTCATATACTTCTAAGAAATTCTGAAAGTCAAAATTCACTCACCAGAGAAGTCGGGAGCAGACAGTGTAGTGTGTATGTTTAGAGCCAAGAGAAGAGACAGAAAACAGCAGCACCTGTTGAAACTCCATGGAACCATCATCGCACATACCTTGCATAACGCCAGAGAGTTTAATCGCAATGACTTGCGTTAATGACCCACTGTGTGCGAGTGTCTTGTGGGGTCAATGATGCCATTGTGTTCGCCAAAGAACAGCCCCCCAGTGACCACAAAAGCAGCTGACTGCCTTGAGCAGAGCTCACACAGACATTTGTTTACCTTTATGTTGTATTAGCATGTAAGAATAAAAAGAAAAATACATATTAAATTGTAGTTGATCAACTCCTGTGAACAGCTGAGAGGAGTTTACTAAATATGTTCTCATTTTCCTCTGGGGTGAAATCTTGGCCCTCTCTGTATGTATTGGCAAAATCAAGACACTGTCATTATTCTTATGGGCCTAAATGTCAAAACCAAAGGCCCTGTTCGTGAAGATAAGGTACCTTTTTTCAGGGAGTGACTTCCAGTTGCTGTGTGTCCCGCGGAGATATGACCATTTATCTCCATGAGATAGGGCTTTCCTTTTCCTCTGTGGAAGGGAAAGAGGGAAGACATAGGTCAGTGGCAAGTCACACTTTTCCATTGCTGATGTTTGTCTTTTCCGGGAACACTGAGAGAATTTCACTTTCATGACATCCTAACAATGTTTTCAATGTAACCAAAGAATTCTATGATTTGATCATTCATTTCCCCTTTACATGCGCTGTCTTTCTCAATCCTGGTCGTCATAACAACCAAACACTGGAAGCTAACATGCACTGCTGAGTGAGTGCAGAGCTCCGTGTAGGGTGCGGATGTTATCAATGATGATATGAAAAGGCCATTAAAGATAATTTTATACCTATCTGAATGGCACAGTATAAATAAACAATATAAATACAAATTGCATCAAAGAAATCAAACAACAACTCCAAGATGTCCCCTACTTTAGGTTGATATGGTAAACAGTCCTGATCAGAATGTTCTGTACACATCTGACCCGATAAAAGAAAAGGTATGACACATTTTCATCTTGTGCGTAACAGCATGACACTCCCACAACTTGTCCATTAAAATTCCATTCACTTACTAAAGGCATTGTACATAATGACTAATACTTCCACAAAGCTCCCCGATATGATTGGCTTGGAGAGGGGAGTAGAGTGAAGGGGGAAGAGGGAGGAGGTATTTGATAATTGCACATGTTCAGCTCATAACCTCCCAGTTTTGCAGACATGTGAGATTGAAGAGGAGGATGCTTTAGCAGGACTGTCTGAGCTGGGTTTCCTTCTGGCTCGACTTCTGTTCGTCATTTAATTTCCAAGATTTGTTGCATGTTTCAGTAAATTCTTTTGATTTCATTCTCCATTTCTGTGATGGAAATTCCCATCATCCACTTGGGCTGATAATTCAAAGCAGACTCTTCTGTCCTTCAGCAAGTCTCCACTGTGGTCCTCAGGGTATAAGTGTCTTATCTTGGCCTGTTTGGAAGGTGAGTGTTTCTTGAACCGTGTCCACACTGTGGCATAACAATGACCTTCCCCCCTGCCATTTACTGGAATTACACAGTCTATCAAAGAAAACCACAGCAGAAGGAAACGAAAGTCCCCCTTATTATTGCAATATACACATCTGGCTTTCACAACTGGCTCTCCCCGCAGCTTCCTCATATACTGATGGCTGCACCTCATGGCTGACACTACCCTGGGTATAGGGAACCTGTCTGGCGGAGAACTGAGCTCCAACCTCCAAGGAGCATACTTCTCTAGTTATATTGTACCAGTAAGACGCCTAAGGGTGAAAAGCAACCTCGCCCTAAAGGGCGAGGTCACACCATCTGTCTTGGCCATCTGTCTTGGCCATATATGGATTCTGTTAGTGTGGTTCTCCTAACAGGGCATCATCTGGGATACAATCCCTTGTATGCCCATATATGAAGATCCCTAACAGAATCCCTTTTATGCCCATATATGGAGATCCCTGCTCTTAGTATCTGACATCACTGTGATGTCACCTGTGATGTCACAGTGATGTGTCAGGGGAAACACAGTGTCAGGCGTAACCCGTCCGGACATATACGACAAGCTGTGACGGTTCTGATAGTAGGTCGCAATTACCACATACAGATTTAACCCATTAAGACTTGAGGCCGATTCTACAAATGCCTCTAAATCAGTAGTTCTTCTCACATTTTCAAGATTAAAAAAATTGAAAAATAGCAGCTTTAAATTATTCACTTGAAATGGATTGCCTAATCATTCAATAATCAGTCAGCCATAAAGACAAAACACTATAAATCTTTTGCAATTCAAACAGTTTGAGTAACAACCTTTTATTTTCTTAAAAGTGTTCCTGAGTGAGGGAAGAACCCTCGAACAACTATTTCCTCTTTATACCCAAAGGACCAGCAGTTAGGGGGCTTCCCACCCAATGATGCAACGATCAGTCACAACTTAATATTATGTTGCTATGATTTTTTCTCTTCAATGTCCCACGTTGCCATGGTTACCATAGACTTCCATGTAATTGCGCAATTGTGTAAAAAGTGCACGCCCATGCCTAGATGATGCACCACGTGTGTGCACACTGTTCACAGCTTTCAAACAAAAAAATCCACTTGGAAATCCGTTCAGGCATTCATGATTTATCAGCCATTATGTTTTCTTCAGATGTAAACAAACATGGCTGCCATGTTTGAAAGAATGGGTTGGTATGGGGGTTAAACATGCAATTTCGCGATCATGCCTAATACATTAGCGGTAGTACCTTTTCAAACTCGGGAAACTCGGGGTTGGCACCAGATGTGTTAATAAAACACCCACTGACCCACAAATAATCACATGATTTCAAAGAATAGGGCAGAACAACCTGGTCATTTATAGCTGACCAGATTTTCTAACACAGATACTTTATACCTGGACTTTATTGTTATTACTTTTCAAATACACTTAACTAAACTAAAGGCTAATTCATACATCATCATATAAACATATTATATAGCAATACATATTTTTTTCTTTCTTTTTTAATGAAAATAATAATAATAATTAATTTAGAAGGTCAATATCAGACACCAGAAGCAGCAACGTGTGATTTCAATGAGTCTAACATCCTGACATGGGGTCTGAATAGAAGTTGAATGGGCTTAAGAGGGGGGCGTGTGATCAAATAAATGACAAATATGTAACTATTGATCAGTGTTTAACGAGAAAAACTCCTCTGCGTAGCCAGTCTACGTTTTACACCACTGTCTACCATAACCAGTGAATTCAAAGTGAGTTGAGTGAGCAAATTCACTTTGCTGCTTATTTCTTCTGCCCTGAAATTTGAATTAGGTATCTCTATACGTTGGTTCAGAGTGTTCTTTCAACCACTGTAGATGTTTTATATTAAGTAAATTGCGGATGAGAATAATCTGCACCTTCAATATGTAAAACTCCATATTTAATATTTGAATGGGATGACTCAAAATGGATGATGTGTCGTTTGAGTCACATGGTGATAGCGGCAATATTGTTTAACTAACAATGTGTTGCAGCAGGACCTATTTTAAGCTCTCTTCATACATTTTGGCACAGGGTATATATAAAAGTGCGCACCCCGCCCATTCTCTAGGAGGCCCTCCCTCTCCTCTGGCTTGTGAAGTGTGCTCAGAGCGATAGGCTCAGAGAAGCCAGACAAAACACACTGGCAGTAAGGCCATCTCCTGAGAACCCTGGTTTTCAGTCCACAGCAGTCAGTCACATATAACAATCTATTACATTCTATTCCAGTCCTGTGTGGAAGTTTTGGACAATTGAGGTGACAGGATATTTCGGCTTGTTTTTGGGACACCATGGCACTCCGACAGAACTCTGACAAAGACCCGAGCATTGAGCTTTTCATAAAGGTGAGTACAATTATCCCTCATATTTTTTCTTTTTCCGTCTTTATTGATAGGGAACAGTAAAATGACAGGAAATGGGGAGAGAGAGAGGGGAGTGACACGCAGCAAAGGTCGTCGGGATCGGGAGTCGAACCCGCGTCACAGACCGCTATAGCCGCCCAGGCCAGATGAATCCCTTTTTTTTACAAGATCTGGATAAACAGTGAGGAAGGGTGGTGAAAAATAGCCTGCTATAACAAAGAAAACATAGTGGGAGAAAAAAGTATCCTTCAAATTAATTAATTTGCAATGAAATGCAGTACAACTTAACAAAAGAAATATGACTGAAAGTGAAATATGCAGATGATGTTGCCTATTTGTGTATTGCTCACTCACTCGCTATCAACGAGAGTAGCCCTTGACAAACACTGACAATCAGATTTGTGACTCACTTATCAGGACTTAGTATTGTAAAAGGGCAGAGCTCTGGCATTTCTCTGTGGGCAACCATCAGTCAGGGAATAACATTGCTTTTCATGGGTGGGTATCATCCACTGATACCGAATACAACACACGAGGAGTATGCACAGTAAACTCCTGAGTGTGTGTGTATCCCTAGTGAGGGTCAGAGTGGCTTTTTATCTGTGAACTCTGACACAACAGACACTGGAGGCCACCTTATCTTCACATGTACAGAAGGAGAACGGAACACACACACAGCCCCCATGGCCTCCAGTCTGGAACAGGCACACCCACACACACACACACACACACATCAGACACATGCACAAAAATAGTCATTCATCACAAAAACACATAAACAAATACACAACGTGGAGTGGTTAATTGTTCACATGCAAAATTGTGGATTGTTTATTAGATGACTGTGATAAAAAATTTCACAGAAATAATTCCACAGTGCAGTGTGCCTTGTAAATAGAAAATATCAGATGCTTATTACAACCTGCAAACATATAATATCACTTGAATACAGATTATTCTCTATGTACAATGAACATACATGATTAAACCTGACATCCAATAACCATTAGACTATAGACCTAAACTAATATACAACAAAATTATACCATATATCAGGTCATGTCAATGTTATGGTGGTACAGGAGTTAATATGTGTCATGTGATGCGTTTTGGCAGAGGGAATGTTTCTGTTAGCTAGCTTCCTCTCAAACACAATGCCCTCTTTTCATTTCCTTGGAAAAGTCCTTAAAATATCTTCCCAAACAGGTCCAACTTGCAATGGGCCTGGTGTACAAGATACACTACACCACTATGATACCCAAGTGAAGTACCTGTCAAAATACTTTATAAACGTTAAGGATGTCCATAATTACAACACCAGAGGCAGCGCCACAGATCACTTTCAACCCAGGGTCAAAACCAACAAAGGGTCAAACTCATTCTTCTGCTATACCACCAAAATGTGGAAAGCCTTACCGAAGGCCATAAAGGAGTGTGGATCCCTAGCATCCTTTAAAATTGCCCTGAAAAACCACTTACAGGCAGCAGCCGTTCGCAACTGGTAAAAAAAAAAAAGACCTAGCCCAGCCCTATACCCTCCCCTGCCCCTTCTTTGTATATACTTACTGTTTGTTTAGACTTAGTCTTTTCTAGGATCTCCTTTTAGTAGACCTTGTACCAGTGAACTGTACCGTCATGAAACTGTGCCTTTTCCTATGCAAACTTCTAATAAAGTCTTCAATCAATCAATCAGTCCTTCAATATCTTTTTGTAGGATAGCTTTGTTGGATGAAACAGGCCATATGTAGAAGAAACATTTTCATATGAATATGGGCTAAATGTGTTCTAATGGCAATAGTCACCATGTCATCTGAAGCCTGGCTCTCTTGTGTTGATTTTTGTTTTTATTCTGTAGGCCGGACATGATGGTGAGAATGTGGGGAACTGCCCCTTCTGCCAAAGGCTCTTCATGGTGCTCTGGCTCAAAGGAGTCAAGTTCACGGTGACCACAGTTGACATGAGGAAGTAAGTACACTTCTTCTCTAAGAAAACATCCTGAGCATCTGGCTGAAGGCAGTTTCACAAAGTGCCCTATTATGAAGTGACTGGACTAATAGGGAGTTTTTTATGAAGAACCAACACATTTCTACTTGTTAATGGTAGTATTACTCACTGGGCGTAACAGGGGGAGGAGGGTAAACCCAAAGCATTTGGAAACTTTACAAAGAGCTCTGTGTTGCTATTGAACAAACACCTTTCTTTTATTGTGTGAATTCTCATGGCCATTACCTGCAAGCAAATAAGATCAGAAAACATTGAAAGGATGCCGATAATTCAGTGATTACAAACATATGGAGCCCTTCAAACCAGCAGCCACTCCCACCTTAGTGTGTTTTATTAACAGAATCAACAGGCAATGTTAAATTCATTAATCCAAAATGCCACATTTCATTTTGACAACTTACTGTAGATAGCAATTGCATTCTTCACTAAATCCATAAGGACATTGCTGATGTTGACAATCTTGACATTGATATGCTAGATGGAACTGAATGGTTACGTATTCATACATGCCAATGCTTTATACGGTACCTCCCTTTCACCACCTTCCATTCACTGGACTGTCTGTGTTCTCCAGGAAACCAGCAGAACTTAAGGATCTGGCACCTGGAGCCAACCCTCCTTTCCTCCTCTACAATGGCACCCTCAAAACAGACTTCATTAAGATCGAGGAGTTTCTAGAGCAAACACTTGCACCTCCCAGGTATTGATGGCTTTATCCGTTGTCCTGAAACTCATGTGAATTGTTTCCTTGTTTTCATTCAGTTCAGGTGACTTTTTTATTGTCATTCACAAACTTTACACCAGAGATGTAATTCATTAGAGAACAAAATGATGTTGTATAGTTCTGTATTAAAAAAAAACTTCCTTTAAGAAATACAAAATAAGATAAAAACTCTGAATGTCTATTTTTGTCTCTGAATGTCTCTGAATCTATTTTTACTTTTTTTTTTATTGTTATTGTTTTGTTATAGTTCTTTGTTCAACAGTATTGGCCTCCAGGTAAAAGCTGATTTTTGAATCAGGACCAGCTTTTTCCTGTTTACTCCCATCACCTCCCATCTCATCCACAGGTATCCTCATCTAAGCCCGCTTAACAAAGAATCCTTTGATGTGGGTGCTGACATTTTTGCCAAGTTCTCTGCTTTCATCAAGAACAGTCCAAATAACAGTGGTAAGTTCAGTTTGGCACAATCCACCGACATTATTGCACTTAATGCATTAACCTCTGATCATCTCAATTGGATGCAAGATAATGGAACGTTTTTTGAACATTTTAAAACAAAATTCCCAAAATATAGACCTACCATCCCTGCTATGAATGTCAACATTGAATTAAAAAATGAAAGCCTATCAACTCATATGCCAATGTGTTGCTGACTTACCAGTCCATGAGAAAAACCTGCTTCGGGAGTTTAAGCGTCTGGATGTCTACTTGAACGCACCCCTGCCCGAGGAGATCGACCACAACTCCAGAGAAAATATCACCGTCTCCAAGAGGAAGTTTCTTGATGGCAACCGCCTAACCTTAGCTGACTGCAACCTCCTACCCAAACTACATGTCATCAAGGTGAGCCGGTATGCTCCTTGGAGATGCCTTTTACTCGGGTATAGGCCTAGTTGTGAGTAAGCTGCTGCTGTGAATTATTGAGGACATATACCAGATGTAGTGCAACATATAGTTAAAGCCAAGGGAATTTCCACTAAAAAAAATATATACTTTTGTTTTTATTTTATCGTCTAATCAGGCTTTTGTGAACAACCTGGACAGATTTTTTCACGTGTTAGGAGGGTAGTATGAGTCACCAGAAAGAATAATGGGTGTTTTTGATGACTTTATCATGGTTAAATTGGAGTTTGAAGTTACAATGGGTGTGTATGGGAGGGGCCCGGACATACTGATAAAATGAATATCAAATATCTAAATACTGAATGAAGCAAATAGAAATCTGTCCAGGTTGTTCACAAAAGCTTGATTAGACAATAAAATGACCAAACATGTTTTTTTTTTAAAGAGGAATGTCCCTTTAAACAAGGACATAAGACACTGTTCTGTAATAGCTGGAAAATGCTAAACAAAAAATACATATTTTCAACTATCCTCAATGGATTGGATGTGCATAAATAAGGCAGCAAGCCATTCAGGCATGTCATTGTTTTTATCAGTTAATTACTGTCAGGGTTAGTGTGTCACAGTGTCAGATGAAACTGTACCCAAACACCCTATTTCTTGTGATCTAATGCACTCTGAAATAATATCACAATTTATTTCCCCCCTACTTTCTAGATTGCTGCCAAGAAGTATTGTGACTTTGACATTCCAGTCCAGTTCACAGGTGTGTGGCGGTACCTACAGAATGCCTACGAGAGAGAGGAGTTCAACCAGACATGTCCAGCCAACATAGAGATTGAGAAGGCTTACCTCAGTGTGACCAACAAGAGATAATAAACCAATGTCATTTCATGTGTTCCCCAAGTGTCTGGCACATTGCAATCTGAGCAAAGTGCTGAAATCTACAAGACAAAATACCAAGGAGAACACCTTAAAAATCAGTTGTCTTTACACCCAAACTCAACCTTTAATAGCGGGAAGGATGAAATAGAATAGAGCAGGATGAATGCAAGTATAGACTATTTATTAAAATGGCTTCCTTTGAAAAAAGAAAATTTATGTTTTTATGCCATGTGTGCAATTATAATCTTTTTGTCTATAGTGTAAATATATATATTTTTACATCAAAACACCCTTATTAAAATAGTATATGATTATGCCATTGTGATTCAAACCACCAGCTGCAGCAACCTTCAGAACAGTTCATGGTCTTTTTTTAATGTAAAACTGACAATAAAACTCTGTATTGTACCCTGTATGACTAATACAGTACTACATCAACTGTATAGTTTTATTCACAATATTGCATAATAAAATGTCTCTTGTAAGCATGATCTCTTTCTCTCTCACTCTCTTTCTCCATAATTGCCTTAAAATAATGTATTGTCATAAGTCAGTGTAAATCAATAACTCAGTATCATCGGATCATAATGTGTGATATTGATATCCATCTTTATTTCAATGCACAGAAAAATATATTTTCTATTCATAATAATAATAATAATTCTGGGTAATATGTATAAAACAAGGTTTAATCTACACAGTATAAGATGGATATTCAAATTTGAAACACAACGATGATCGTGGAGAGTGAAGATGTTTGCAACCAGTTAACGCAACCAGAAATGCCTCTAATCGTCCTTCGTAGTTCTTAGTTTGTCACACAGTATTTCCAGAAACAGGCTGCCAAGGAGATAAAAGAAAAGGCATCAGTCAGAAAGAAAGAAAATATATAGAAAATATATTGTGCCAAGAATGCTGAATGCTTTACATCAATATATTCTATGTGCATTTCTTCCAACGGATGTTAGATTAGATTAAACTGCATTGTCCTATGGGGTGATTTGTTTTCACAGCCTGTATACGGCATAGAAACACACACAGAGTGTGTTTGTAATATTTACAGAAACACACACACCTACACACACACACACACACACACACACACACACACACACACACACACACACACACACACACACACACACACACACACACACACACACACACACACACACACACAGCAGCAGCAGCAGCATATAGATAAGACAATACATAGAATTTCGATAAATGTATATTCTATACAATACATCCAAGCACTGATTCAACCGTAAGCAACCTGTATTAAATGTGCGGATAGTGGTATTCTTTTGGTTAAAACGTATTTTCTATCCATTACACACCCTGTGAAGCCTTGAATTTGTTTTTGTCGCATTCACATTCCTAAGCCAATAATTTGATGACCAGTGGTGGTCTGATTTAGTAAACAGAAAATATATTTTCAGGTTGGTTACCAATTTTGTCTAATTTCTTTTTTCATAATTTTTCATTTCACTTTCACCTGTATCCTGTATGAGTTGTTTGAAATTGGTATCCCAACCTGAAAATGTAGTTCCTCTGCACTAAAGAGCTGGAGAGATGAGATGGCCCCTGTTACTTAACAGATACTCTACATAGCAATAATAACTAATAAGGGTAATAATAATAATAATAATACTAATAATAAATGCTGGGATATCATCTTGCAGGGCTTGGACATTGTTGACTTGATGTTGATATAGGATGCTGCTTTTGTTTGAACTTACTTTTATGTCTAAATTGAAGGTGTGGCACATGGCTGGCTGCAGCCAAAATAGCTTACCTCTCTTGTTGGTTTTGGGCAAGGTCTGCTCTGATCTAAGGAAACCCTGAGAGCGGAGCCTGTCAGCTGCTGCCAACTTTAAGACCACTTCTTTCAGGTCATCAATCTGAAATACGCACACAAGGTAAACATTTGTCTAATTGATGCTTTTCAGATACTATTAAAAACATGTTTTACAGTCAATGATTAGCAGACTTACCCTGTCGGGATATCTATCCTGTGGCACTGAATCTTTAGTCCCTTAAAAACAATTAGGTGAAGTTGAATATCACAAGTGACCATTCAAATGGCAATAACCTTAGTGTGTACCATACCCGGCCTGCCCTGCTCTTCACCTTTGTTCCAAGTATCCCTTTCAGGCTGTATCAACAGAGGATATAGGTTATTCCACTCTCTCCGGTCCCCCTGTGCTGTGTTCTCTGACGTCTCTCCATCCTCCACCTCTGCCACTAATTTCTGCATGAAGTCTGCTGAGAGAAAACATCAGCCTCATCAGACCTGTGACTGCTGTAATACTATTGCTGTCAGCTACCAACATAGTGCACCAAGGGTCTCCGGAGGCCCTTATCTTACAGGAAAAACTGCCACAAATAATAATTAAAGGAATATTGTACTCAATAAACTAGAACTGCTGCTGAACCACAGTTTATACCAATATCTCTATACCTCCTGACATAAGGAAATGTAGCTTTCTAAGGAACAGGCCATAAGATTTGACCTAAACCAGTACTGACAATAAAATTAAAATTTGAAATTAATATAATAAAAAAATGCAAAATGATTTCCTCCTACCTGTCTGGGGTAAGTTGGAGTCTGGGTATAGCGGTATAGCACGTGGCCTTGCAGAGCAAATCATTGCTAAAAGGTAGAACAGTGCTATAGAGAACATGGTGACAATATTTTAGGAGGACCAGATCTGGACTGCCTCAGCCACAGCAAGGAACCTCTCTTTTATATGGTCCTTACCCATCCATCACAGTGTGATCAATACATTATCATCACTGCCAGTCTTGTCCATAATGGTTTTGACGTGATGGCCCAGTCGTCATGGACGCATTTCTGGAGACCCTGTCAATTCAGACAGAGCATATCTCTGCTTGTACAGAGGGCCCTAACAAATGTTTACTCTCCAAGAGCAATCAGTGGGCTGTCGAACAAGGTAAGATGCTTTATATGTCTAACACTATTTTTTGTGTGATTGGCTGTTCATCCACACCCGGTGGAGGAACATGTCATCATTGATGATATCCTGTTCTGGGGTACAAAGAGTTTGAGGACATATGGCACTGCTACATTGGGTTCTACGTCATTTGGTGTTTAACAACAAGCATTAAACAAACAATTAGTAAAGGGACTGTCTCATGAGGAGAATCTATTGGCATTTCTCTGACATTCAAAATCACGTGGTTAGTCAGAAGTGAAGTGTTACATCAGGTCAATTAGTGACATTGAACAGCAATTGTATTGCTCTTTTGCTGCTCAATTGTTTATCATATGGAATACGATCACATTGTAGACTGATAGCTACTTCTTTTCTATTTATTCAATTTAAAGGATATTTCAATAAGAATATATAACTTGATCAATAGTTTACCTCAAGGGACAACAAGGGAACATAACTCTAGTGCGGAATACAAAAATATCAAAACACAATAGATGAGAAAAAAAGTTATGTTTTTTTCTGGTCCTCGGAAGGGCTTTTCACTTCAGGACTCTTTGTCAAACTGAAGGTAGCTAATATCCTGGAGGTGAGTGTAAGATCTCTTACACCATGTCAGGTGATTTATCATCCTGAAATCTCTGTAGCAAACAACATCTGATGCAGCTGGCCGTCATCACCTGACCAAAGTTAGAAATGTTACCAGCAAGACAACGAGAAAAGGTCATCTGGGGTTAAAGAAAACTTAAGTTAAACAAATGTTCAAAATGAAAAGAGAAGATCTACTATATGACAAAACAAAAAAGCAAGACTAAATAGAATTGGCACAGTGTCCAATGAGATTTATTGAAACATTTTTATATTCAAATAATACAACCTAAGCTCTTAAATAAGATATAAAAAATGTGTTACCAAAAAACATGAAAACCTAAACAAACATGCATATTTATTTATTTATTTATAAAATGTAGGCCAATGGCCTACATCAAACTTATAATTTTCCAAATGTCTGTCTGTCTGTCTGTCTGTCTGTCTGTCTGTCTGTCTGTCTGTCTGTCTGAGTGTCTGTCTGAGTGTCTGTCACAGCATTTCTCCTCAGTGGCTGGAGCAATTGATCTGAAATTGCTTCACCATTAGCATATGAACACCCCTGACATAACTGTGAAGCCCGTTTGTCACTTTCACAAATCGTATGCTGTATATTAGCATTTTTATGGTGTATCTACTATCTATTCTGCATCTAGCATGAGGCTTATCTATTCTGCATCTAGCATGAGGCAACATGTTCAACCAGCTGTGTGTGTGTGTGTGTGTGTGTGTGTGTGTGTGTGTGTGTGTGTGTGTGTGTGTGTGTGTGTGTGTGTGTGTGTGCGCGCAGGCGGGAGGGGGGGGGGGGGGGGGGTGTCTGGCCCTGCTACAGATTTTGTCCAAAAATCATGCAGATTGGTACACAGTATCTCTAGCCATTAAACGAAACGGATCTGATTTTCTAATGCTATATGAAAGCATTATGAAAAGAATAATATCACTTAATCCAAATTCCACAATCCCATCCCAACAGAGTAGCCAGGTACAGAGTAAAGCAAAACAGACATAGAGTACATACAAAACATGTATAATCAGTATCAACTGGTATTCAGCAGCCATGACTTGATGCCTGCAGGCAAACCATTCCACATAGTAGCTGCTGCAGAGTATAAAATTTAATTTGTCCTAAACAACTTTTAAACCTACATGGCACAAAGTATGTGTAACTATCTTGTGGGGTAGTTGGGAACATCATTAACCCTGAATGATAAATAGCATACTGATAGCTTTATTTTTCTCTAGCAAATACCTGTCCATATCCATCTGTCAGTATATGAATTAATTGAATTACATCAATAAAAACAAAAGAGGAAACTTCTTAATAATCTGGTTTATAGGAAGTTCAACCAGGGGAAATCGTGCTCTTTCGAACGACCATCATTTCGACCGGAGGGTTAGCGACTCACTCCACGGAGGTTAGGGTTAGGGTGAGGGTTAGAGTCGGGTGTCGAAAAGATGTAGTAACAGCGACACGCTCCCGTTCAACCAAACTGTCAAACAAGAGGCAGCCTGGCTACCAAATATGAACAAGCACTTAAATGAAAAATGGAACAAAAAAACAAAAAAAACATAATTTCAGAGAAATGTTTTTCACAATAATCCTGTGAATTTACAATTTAGGCATTAAGCAGACACTCCAGAGTGACTTACAATAATCAATACATCAACATGAATAGATGCATCATCATAAAATAGTAATGCATAGAATGCATAGAAATAGTAGTCTAAGAAAAACTTAAGTAGACCAAGCACAAATTAAGTCAAAACTTTATAAAATCAAAAAACTACTAAAAACTGCTATCTAAATTACATGTATGGTCATTTAGGGTTGGGAGAAATAACTGCAACAAAGCAGAAAACCTTCAACACTCCAGATTCAATAATGTCTTAAGGGTGCACAGATCCACACCAAACTTGCCACAAACACTGTTCAGGGTCTGTCTGTAAACTGGTGCGGATTGGAGCGACGGTGTACCTGTGGCAGGCAGACAGGCCAAGGCAGGGGCCCCTGGACAGTGTTTGTGCCAAGTTTGTTATGGATCGGAGGAACGTTGTGCCTGTGGCAGCCAGTCCACCCACCCACGTCTAGTGTTCTGTTAGTCTCGTTTAGCTGCATATTACTAGGCTGGGCAAGCTTGTCAGGCTGGGTTTGCTTGATTTTCAGCATAGTTGGTGGGAGGAAATGTCATTTTGATTATGCCTGCACGTCCAGGGTCAACAACATCCCGACAGATCCTAAAAAAGAAATTGCATATCCTAAAATAAATTAGTTTGGTTAATGGTTAAACTCCATCCCAGAACTCATCTCAGCCTTGGGTGGCTCAGAGACAGAGTGGAGGAGGTTCTCAAATCAAAATCGGTATTATTCACAGGGTTGTAACAATTTTGCTCCCAAATATTTGTGTAATTACTTTTCCAGGGTTAGTGATGTCCATAACTCCAGAGGTAGTTCTCAGACTTCAGTTCCGTTCCTACCATGTCATTTTAAAGGCTGTATGCTAATGGAAAGGGACTTTCGTATACTCTGCAGCACTGCAGTCATGTGGAATGGGTTGCCAGCAACCATCAAGTCAATCCACTAGGCTGCTATTGTTAAAATAGAGTGGAATTTCTATTCAAGACATATTCTAAGTTCTAAGAAGCAAGGTGTATTTTTATAAACCAGGTGTAACTGATCATTAATGTCTGATTAAAAACAACTTAACCACTCAATACAACAGAAGTGATAATTACAATAGAGCATAACACTGTAAACTTAAAGGTGTCATTGAATGCTGTTGAAGTCAAGCTTGATAGTCATCATGCCTAACCTTGTTGTTACTTGTTTAACTGTTGAGGAAGCAGTAAACCAGTCCTCCAGTCCTGGTACAAGTTACTTTAAGTCATTTCAGCTGACAAACCAAGCAGTGGTGGAAAGTAACTAGTAGCCTACTTACTCAAATATAATTTTGAGGCATTTTTTTCCTCTACTTGTTTCCAATTTTTTATATTTTTTCTTGTACTCGAGTTAGTTACTTTGAAGTACCTAGTTACTAAAAAGTACTTTAACCAGCCCTCTGCTAGGCTATTTTCAAAAGATTGGTATACATACATATTTGTGAAATGGGACATTCTGAGCACCCAAAAATACTTTAATTTAATGTCAATACTTTTGCACTTTTACTGAAGTAAATGTTTTATATTGGACTTTTACTTGTAAGGCTGAAGCCACAAAAAAATAGGCCTACCTATGGGAGTGGGTTCCCCATTCTGCCAATGCATTTCAATGGGAAGGGGGCGGTTTCATGCTAGTAGAGGATTTTTGCAAAAAAACGCTCCATTCTCATTGAAATGCATTGGAGGAATGGGAATCCACTCCAGCTATATACTTCTTACCTCTGAAACCAAGAGTTGGTTTGACTTCTTGTCTTTCCACGGATAAAGTTACATTTTCACAGTGTTGGAGCTGTTGATGCCATGATATTGGTGAGTGAATGTGGTCCAAAAATGGAGACGAAGATAAAAAGAACATTTTCAGTCCGGATGACCTCCACGGCGAAAGTGCCAGGTGAAAGGACCAAATGTGTTTAGGCGGATACATTTAAGGCGAATCTACCTGACACCATCTGCAGGACTGAATTGATATGTTTGTTTGATCAGTTTCTAAAGGGTAGGCCTACTCATTCTGTTAGTTGTGCTGACTGATTGAGAAATGGCATGAAAGGTTCATGATACATTAATTACCATGAAATAAGAAGGCCAGTATGCCATTTATTCATGTTGTTGTATTGTATGTACTTTTAGAGATTATCTTATCAGAGTAATGTGAGAATTTTGCTCAATATGGCTGTTTGTTAAGTACTACAGTAGGCCTACTTGATAGGCCTCAGCCTGTCTGTCTTAATCAGAAGCACTAGAATAGATCAATGGAATGCACTGGCTCAACAAATATTGATCACAAAGAAGAATAAATAAATAATAAATAATTTATCCCCTACATAATTTGTCACAAGTGACATATAGGCTATCATTAATTGAAAACAAGCCGCCTCTAATAATGTCACCACTGGCCAGAGTGCAGCCTACATTTACTTATACTGTATTTTAATTTTTAGGTATTTGTACTTTACTTGAGTATTATCAATTTCCAATACTTTGACTTCTATTCCACTACATCTCAGAGGCAAATATTGTACTTCTACTCCAACACAATTATTTGACAATATAAGTTACTAGTTACTTTGTAGATTTTGATTATTTCAGCTTCAGCTCTGAATGGCCATTAGAGGCCCAGTGATCGTCACGTGACATGGAAGCAGGAAGTGTCTTATGTTTACCTAGCAGCATAGCAGCGCCAGTCATCAGTTGGCACTTGGAATCTAACCCGACTGGAAAAGTTACATTAACCTGGACACCGTAGAAGAAAGACGCGTTGGCTGTGGGAATAGGACTGACGTTGCTGAAATATAGGTACAGTTTGACAAATTGTGGTATTTAATAGCTTACGTTGACTTTCCTCTTCGTGTACGTCGTAAATAATATACATCCTGGTGGTGCATGTGTCACGTTAAATATCCGGATGTGTACAGTGTGTGCAGTGTAAGTGTTTGATCTAACGTTGCAAATGACGAAACAATTATTAATCGTGTGTATTTTTAGTCTTTGTTATCAACGTTCGTTTAACTTTGTCCTGTGATTGTCTTTTAGTAAATTTGTTTCAATATTAACATGTTACTTTGCTGGTTGATATACGGGTCATTTAATCGTTAGTTCGATTTAATGTTACTCTATTATGCTTTCTTTCAGCAATCACTGCATGACATCCTGAATTAAAAACATTTAAACGTGTATTCTATTTTTAGAGTCCAGTGACGGCTGCCAAACATGTTGGCAGACGGGAGCTCCTTTATGAAGGGAATGCTGCTGGGCGGCCTGTTCTGCCTGGTGCTGTCGCTGCTGGGCAGCTTCAGCAGCTTCAGTGCCCAGCCCAGTGGTCCAGAGGACCACCACCATCACCACGTGAAGGCCCCCAGCAAAGATGAACTCAAGCGCCTTACTGAGTCTCAGATGGAACAGCTGAAAGAGCAAGTACGAGTCTACTGCATCATTATGGTCCAGCCCAAGGTTCTGGTGTATTGGGCGACTGCCAAGGACACGTGGAGCAAACACTGTGACCAGGCAGTGTTCTACACGTCAGAGTCATCCAAGGCCCTCGATGCAGTGGATCTCAAAGAAGGTGATGAGTGGGCTAGGTTACGCAAAGCCCTGAAACATGCTTACGACAACGCTGGCGACCTGCGCTGGTTCTTTTTGGCGCGGCCCACCACCTTTGCCATTATTGAGAACCTCAAGTACCTGGTGCTGGCAAAGGACCCCAGCGAACCATTCTACATTGGCAATTCCATGAAGTCCGGAGAGCTTGAATTTGTTCAGTATGAAAGTGGAATCGTTTTGAGCTATGAAGCTCTGAAAAGGCTAGTGCAGGTGTTCCAGGACGAGGACAAGTGTCCGGAGCGAGGACGGGCCCTCTGGAAGCTGAGCGAGGAGAAGCAGTTAGCCGTATGCCTTAAATATACTGGAGTGTTTGCAGAAAATGGAGAGGATGTTGAAGGAAAGGGCCTATTCAACAGCAAGAGTGTAGGAAGCCTTATATCTGACAGCTTGAACAATAACCCCAACAATGTAGTGGAGGGATGCTGCTCTGATTTGGCAATTACATTCAGTGGGATGTCACCCACACAGATGCAGGTTATGATGTTTGGCGTTTACAGACTTCGTCCTTATGGGCACAATTTCAAAGACTCTCTGGTATTCTACCCCCCAGAAAATTCAGACAATGACTAAAAAAAGCACATTCCTGTGGCTTAACATGGAGGGCACCGTAGAGACTGCTTCTGTGCCAGCGAAAAGTGACTAATGGAGGTTTTCATATTCCGTTTGTAAAAATAGATGGTGGGTGGGGATGCTATTTTTTTGTGTTTTGTACCTTTTGCACTTAGCACACTTAATGCCACATTTTCTTGTGGCTGTGGGTACATTAAACTGAGTTTGCAGATAATGCAGTGGTTCTAATGAACTGCATTATTGTGTTTGGGCAAATCTCTGGGACAAATTTCTATAGATTAGGTCTGTATACAAAAATTTAAGATTACAGTATATACCTCGGTTTGGAGGTAGTGGTGTGCTGCCAGTATGGTTTTTAGAAAAGAAAAAAACAAAAAACATTTTAATAATTATGACCGTGATTCCATGAAAATCTTTCCAAAATGTATATATAATTTCAGAATTGCATGGCAGTCACCATGAAAATACCAACGGTCTTTTGATACTACTACGAGACATTTCATCTGAGCGATATATTCAGAGGAGTTTCATATTTAGTTTCTGTGGTTGTTTCATCAAATGCAGTCTGGAAAGGTTTTCAAATAAACTTTTTCAATCATTTGCCAATATCAACTGCATGTTACACTTGCTTGCCACCAAATATGTTAAAAGGTTGTGAAATGAGGAATAGTTTACTGAGCAAAGGCATGATTTTTATATTATGGACGTGTTGGCAAGCTTTGGCAACTGTAAATGGTAGATAAAATACCGTTGCATATTAATTTCTTAAAGGGAATGTTATGAAAGCAATCATGAATGTATACGATTAGATTGACTCTGCCATATTACTACGATGTGATATTCGATCTAGATTATCAGTTGCAATTCTGACATTTTCATCTCAAACATTTGTTTATGTATTGAAAATTGTTTGAAATGAGATAAATGCCTCAAGCAACTTGCCCTTTCTTCTGACAGCTAAAAACCATTTGTGTATAAAAGCGTGTTTATCAGGAACTAAGAAAAGAATGCTTGATGTTCCCAATAGCTTCAGTTCCTGGAGCTCATGGGCTAACCATGAAGGAAACACATTTTCAGTTTAAAGGACTAACCCGGAGAAAGGCACTGGAGCACACGGATCTTAAAAATATTTAATCAGTAAACATTGTCTCTATAAACACATTTTCAGTGTTATGGTTTTTACCCAGCAGGTGATAAATTTAACATTTATATCCTGATAGATTACTGCTGAATTAGTACCTGTGCTGCCTCAGTCTGCCCTCACCCAAATGCTGAGAACTATGTGCTACAACAGATACTTTCTCTCTTGTGAACTATATACTACTGTGAGAACACCAACAGCCTGAGATTAAAAAATGATTTTGCCTGAAATAAATTTCTGACATTTAAATGGATTCCCTTTGAAACAATAACTTAACCACATGAACCCTAGCGTCTCTAGGTACCTTTGACACCGACGTAGATCATGGCCATTTTCAGCAAGAGATTTGCTGAAAGTTTGGTGTACAACCTAGTATAGGTTTTTAAGTGGTTAAGCCCCATTTACAAAAAGACCATCTACAAGCTCACAAATATACTTTTGTGGAAAATCTTTTTTTTAGGATGACATACCCAAAATACAGATGCCAGGGTTAAAGTGATTAATTCATTGTACTACAGTATATATAGACCAATACTGTCAATACTTATATGATCCAATAGTAGGATTGAAGTATATTACCCAAAAATAATTTATTGATTTATATTCCATGAATTAAATCACGGGTATTGCAGCAACTTCTCGACAGGACAGCTCAGTGTTCATATTCCACATCACTCTTGTGTCAAGCGCTCATTTTTAATCTGTAGCACTGCCAAACACAAATTAAGAATGGAACTTAAAGCCAGATTTATTTTTATTTGTGCATCATGGTGATTGATTCAAAGCCTCCAGCAAGTTACACAGCTAAGTCCATTGGTGTAAACAATTGACTGGCAGTTCATGCCTCGCTGTCAAGAGCTCCACGCTTTCCAGGGATGTGTGTGGGTGGTGTCTGCATCACTTATACGTCTTCATGTGCCACAACCCATCATTAAGATAGTGAACATTCTCGATTCCGATTCCCTTGTTGACTTTCTCTCTATAAAAAAAGAAGAAATGTGTATTAACTCATGGACGCATCAACTTCATTACTGCAGTCAGTTGGTTCCATCACATTTGTAACAATTTTAAAAACTTCCAGAACTTTACCAAAGTACATTACCCCATTTCCAGGCATATAGAGTATATAATTCACAAATCCATATGGTGCAATAATGAGGCTCTTACACAATGAGTGCTATCAATGACCAAAAAAGAACAGATCTCCAAGCTAATAACGTATCACAATGCAGCATGTCAGCTTGTAAATCCTTTTTTTTTAATTTCAAGCCACATCCTATACATACATACATTTCACATAATGTTAGACATATTTTGTGAGGTTTTTTTTATGAACAAAATCAATAGCCAAAACCAATGTACATCCAAACATTTTCCAAAGCATTTGATTAATTCCAACCCTTTTCCAGGGCTGGATTTTTTTCTTCTTCCCTCATTTCAAAATATTTCCAGGAATTTCAGGACCGTCGGAAACCTGTGCAGTTTACTAAAATGTGACTTTATTGACTTACATGCTTTCTGCAGACAGCTTCATAACACCAACACAAAGTGCAAGCTGTTTTCCCTCCGCCATTATGGCCTGCAGTCTGTCATTAAAGATAATATCTGACAAGTTGTGAACATTATGTACAAACACGTACCGACAATAATTGTATTCCTATGATATCTTCAACACAAAACATGTTTAAAAGGATACAACTACTGTCTCTGCGGCAGCTGGGTAGAGTTTAGCCCCTGGTGACGTGAGTCCAGGGCACATGATATTGGCTCCACTTAAGACAAATTTAATGGCCCCTTTGTCTACTTGCTGGTGTGGCAGTATGAACGGATCTGGAACAAATGAATAAGAACTTTATCAGTGTGCATTAATACAATCATTTAGACAGATGTTACACTTCAAAACCAAGGGCAATATTGGACGAATATTGAGTTATTGATGTAGTATAATATATAAGGTTTCATGGCCTTTTGATAATGATACAGACTCTTTGAGGACAGTGACATACACAAACAGTTTGGCTAATTCAGTCCTGGAATGTTCCAGTTGGACCAGCCTGCGGGGGTTAAACTAATCACATGTGTCATTTAAATGTTTATCACATTTTGTTTCGTGTTTTAACCAACCACAAACATTTTCAATTATCAATCATTTTTGATTCGTAATACACAAACAGCTAAATCAACTGAAAACTGCGGTAGGCTAAGGCAGACATAAGCGCTGCACAAGTTCAACAGAATCAGGGATAAATTGGCCCAAAACTCTGTAGTGAGCCTAGCCCCATATAGAACCTCAGCCTCCGCTGCTAACTGTTGTGCTCCGAGATGAGGTCCTATCGCGATATCACCGGGCTGGGGTAGAATTCCTCCGCGCCGAGGTAGATCACCCTTTTCCCGACATCGTATCCAAAAAGCTAATGTAGTTCCACGCTCACAGTATGATTTTCCAGACGTCAGTACATAAAAAATGCACGTCGACTTTGGGAAAGCGGTTTAAATCGCTTATTTAGTCTCATTCAACCCGGAAAAGCACCCGGCAGCAGGCACCAGTGGAGTTCCGGGTTGAATGGGAAAACATGAGACAGGTTGACAAAACAACGATTTAAGCGGTTATTTCACACCAACGTGCATTTTTCATGTAACGTCTGGAAAATCATACTCTGGGAGCGTGGAACTACCTTTACTGTAGGAATTCTACCCCAGCCCAGTGATATCGCTGTAGGATCTCATCTCGGAGCACAACAGTATGCAGCGGAGGGTGAGATTCTATATGGGGCTATAGTGAGCCCAGCTAAACTTATTTGTGATTGTTGACAGTGACACAGCACATAAATATGCACCCTCCGAATGAATGTGGCACATAGAGAGGGCCAGTAAAGAGACCTCAACCAGCTATCAGTGACTACAAGATCTTACATTTATGCAGCAGTCTGAGAGTTGGGTAGAATGGTCCTTCCCTCTGTCTGAAGAAAAGCAGCTCTCCATTCACTGTCAGGATTTCGATGTGTTCATGGCTGCCAGAGTTAAAACAGAAAGAAATCACAAACATATACAAGGGGAGGCTCTCTCCATTCCGACATGTCGCCACTCCGAAATTGACTTCTTATTGTCGGAGTGGCGACACTCCCATGGGCCTAAGGTTTAGGGTTAGAGATAGGGTTAGTGTCGGAATGGAGACATGTCGGAAAGGAGACATGTCGGAGTGGAGAGATGCACTCATATACAAGATAATACAAAAAACAAATGTCAATGCGTGTAAGAGGAATAAAATGTCCAATTATACCATCTCACTATTTTGACAGGGTCCTTTTTTGGCATTATGTGGTTGAGCCATGCCTCAATGTCAGGAAACTGGTCCAACAGCTGGTTCTTGATCCCTTTGATAACCGATGTCTTCAGCTGAATACAGTTGGAAACATTTTCCTTCTCATCAAATCTGAAGTGAGACAAAGGAAAGCACAGAGACTGCTATAATTAGATGCCCATTTATGACAGAAAAGGAAGCAGATTGTACTTTGCATTAAATAATAAATTAAAAGTCTAGTTGTGACCTAGCTGCAAATTGCAACTCTAGATTTCTTTTAAAATGTTGAATCTAGAATTGCAACACCAACCACTGGCAGCCCATGCACCCAAACAGAAAACTGCTATCTCATTGTATTAAACAACGTTAAACTCGTCGTCATCAACCTTACAGCTGTATGGAAAGCACTCCAGACTTATTTTTATTTAGAGTTTCAATTTGCAGCTAGGTGAGACCCACACAAATATGACATGACAACAAGACTGATGCAAGCAAATTGTGGTATAAAGGAAGAATAGATTTCATATTCCAATAGCAAGAAAGCAAATGGTAGGATTCAATTCTAACCACAATGTCATCAACAGACAAATAATGGAGCTGCACCCATGATGACAGTGCATGGGAGTAATGTTCTCCTTGATATGGTCCTAGTTTCCAAGTCGTGGAAAATCCTCAGTGTTAATCTAAACCTTTTGTAACCAAAAGAGTGTACAAAAGGAACCAACTGGACCACTCTCAACTCAAAAGTTAGATCAATACCACAGTGGATTTGACTGTAATATCTTGATGACATTGCAGATGACTGTACATGATGACCACAACCCATAATTCTATACTATTTCGCCTTAAGATCACAGGTGTTTGTGAATGACACAAATTCTGGATTTGTTTATGCAACAGTTACTTTTGAGCAAAGATCAAATTACAATTTACTTCTTCATTCCTGGTCACGTTACAGTACACCACAGACTTGCAAGTTGTCGAGCCTTTCTTAAATCTTTAAGCCAATGTCTGTCAGTTTCCTTTAGTACATCAACATAAACACTGAAAAGCTTCCAGTAAAAATGTACATGACTATAAAACAATACATGTTTTGAAATTAATGTTGAATCTAGCCAGCTAACGAAGAACGATGTCATGCAGTTAGCTATCAAAGCTAATGCTAAGATAAGAGAGAGAGACGTTTTAATGTTACGTACTTTTTAAACATTCTCGTTGGTCGTGTGTAACGTGTTTAATTAATTCCACCAAGGTTCGTCCAAACTTCTGAAGTTACACTGACTGCGAGGAGAACAACTATTTGGTCACAAACATCTATCTAGTGCAAATCCACGCTTGTAGTTGAGGGCCACGGTAACGTCATTTTACGACAGTTTCTTGCATCCTACGGCATATCCGTCCACCAACGTGCAATGGTTCCCAAACAGTGGGTCGGGGCCCCCTATGGTCGGGGCCAACTCTATGGTCGGGGCCCATTTGTGGGTCGAGGACACATTTTTATGGGTCCCTTAATTTTTTGTTTCCTACATTTTGTCAAAACATTTATTTAAAAAAAGCTAAATTCATAAATAAATGAAAGCTCTAAGAAATTCCATAAATTAGAAAACAAATATTTAAGAAGTAGTACAAAATAGCCGATCTGTGGAACTAGGCTACTACTTTGCACTTAAATTGATGATCGCTAGTTTTGTTCAATAACCCTATTTTGTGCATGAATTTCATCTGAGAATAGCAAAAGATGTGCGAGTCTATGTAATGCAATGTGTAAAGTAAAGGTTGTAGGGGTAGGGGGTTGTTTTAATATTTATCCTCTCTCGCACGCACGCGCGCGCGCACACACACACACGCGCGCACGCACGCACACACACACACACACACACACACACACACACAAACACACACACACACACACACACACACACACTCTCTCTCTCTCTCTCTCTCTCTCTCTCAATTAAATTAAATTAAAAGAGATTAAATTGTGTAAACAGACTTTGCCAAATTGTAAGACTAGCTTACAAAACCATGAAAATGTTCATTTATACTGTCGGATTTATCAGATACTATTACCGTGCCCCTAATGCAAATTTGAAATTAAATGGTTGAAAAATCACTGCTAGCTTTGTTCTTCTGAATCTTCTCTTATACGTGGGTCCCTGGCCTGGCATATCTTTTCAAACGGGGGTCCGCGGGCTAATAAGTGTCAACGTCGGTGGTCCTCGACATGAAAAAGTTTGAGAAGCACTGCCCTGCATCATGATTGTTTTGTCGTGGCGCCATCTAGCGACCAAAACTGATCTGAACGAAGGAGCTCGTGTGTGCAGGCAAAAAAGTACTTTTATACAAAGTACTTCCGGTGGGGTCATGATCGAATTGCTTTTGAGTGAATATATCCCGAGTTAACCGACGAATATCCCGCTATCATCAAAACCTCCACACACCGAGCCTTTTTTATCCGAACACCGTTTAGTTTTATCGGAGGCTCCAGCGAACAGCGAACAGCGACACACAACGTGGTCCGACCAGAGAGGCCAGAGGAGGAAGCAGAAGACAACCATCTTTCTTCTGATGCCAGGCAGCAATAACAAGAGAGAAAGACCTGAGGAGTTTCACATTTTATTATCTGTTCCACACATGAGGAAAAAGAACTGCACGGCCCTTTGAAAGCCTCGGCAGACAAGACAGAAGAAGCCTGTGGACGCGGATATCATCTTAGTAACCCTGCAAACCTGGAGGTTTGGTATTACAGGACTGGCTATTAGAATTAGTATTCCATTTGTTCATGTTTCCAACAGGTTTACCTTCCCCTAACCCCCCACCACCGCCGACCCAGGAGGCCAGTAGACCACCAGCAGCTTCTGATGTCAAGCACACAGACGGCGGCATCACGTCTAGTTCGAAGAAGAGGAAAATAAACAGTGAGAGGGAAGACATTGATACAATTTCTTCGTCTCCTCCCAAAACCCTGAATTCCTCTTCTTCCTCGTCGTCCTGCTCTTCCAGCACTTCGCAACACATCCAGAAGAAGTTGAGGTTCGAAGACTCTGTGGATTTCATTGGACTGGATGTGAAGATGGCTGAGGAGGCTGCGTCTTGCTCGAATAAGATCAAGAATGTGTTCCTACCTGGTGGAGTTGGGCACCATGCAAACGGACTGACGAAAAATGCAGGATCAACCACATTTTCCAACAGTAAACCCGGTGCTGCAAAGAAGCTAGTCATCAAAAACTTCAAAGGTAGTCTGCATGATGATGTGATCTCATTGTTAAGCAAGCAACTTCTTATAAGCATTGATTTCTCACCTGGTGCTGACATATACCTAATTGTTATTATAGCATTATATTTCAAATGGTCACAACAAAACAGAATAGTTTGACATACTGTATATAACTGCCAGTGACAAGTCTGTGAAACTGTAAGATAGCTGTCATGCATTTTGCCCAGTTATGTTTTTATATCAGTTTGCACACCTTTTGTACCACAGAAAAGCCCAAATTGCCTGAGAACTACACACAAGAGACCTGGCAGAAGCTCAAGGAGGCAGTAGAGGCCATACAGAACAGCACTTCTATCAAGTACAATCTAGAGGAACTCTACCAGGTACAGTCTGCCACAAACAGGGGGCCAGTGGCTTCTTCAGCAAACCTACAGTATCAGAGTTGTCCCATCACAGGCTTACAGAAGTACAACAAAAACAAAAAAAGAGGGTGAAATTCGTTTTTGTGCAAGTTCTATTATGATATTTTCATGCAAAAAAAGAAAGGGAATAAGAGGGGGGGGGGGGTCAAGGGGGAAATGGATCAAAGAAAACAAACATATTTATCACATATTTACACATAGTACCTGAGATAAGATATACCGGTGTGTGAGCATAGCAGTAGATTGTATACTGTGCATGATCCTATGGACGTTAGTTATTAGCTGCAAATTGCACCAGATTTCTTAATATGTTGAATCTAGGAGCTGCAAACTGGCAATACTTCCCATTGGCAGCCAATGCACCCAGTTTTTTGCTGATTGTATTAAACAATGTTAAACTCACCATAATTGCAGCTGTATGGAAAGCTTGAATTTTCCTCTTTCTATCTGCAAAATGTTTGTTTCATTAAAACCCACCGTAGACATGTTATGAGCTACATTCTGTCGAGAAATTCCGTTCAGGTGATTATTTTTTCTAAAGGTTCATTCCCACCGGACATCGTGTCCCACCGGACACGATAAAGATAACGATATGTCGGTGTTCACAACAATTATGACAGATTTATCGTTGTGGTGTGGACGCTGCCATCCACTTCAATTGAAAACGATATTTCTTAGTTGTTATCTTTATCGTTATCACGCCCAGTGGGAAAGTTTTAAGTGTTGGAGTTTGGAAGCTCTTGTGGGAAATCACTCAACAGTCCTGTGTACCACCTGGTTCTAAATTGCACATAATGCAGTAGTCAGCGGGACCGACGTTGTGTTATTGAAGACGAGCGCTTCCAAAGTTCAACACTTAAAAAAACCTGTTTGCTAGGATTTATTGACAGAAAGTAGGGAGCTCATAACATGTCTACTGTGGATTTATATGAAACAAACACTTTTAACTGATTTTTAATACAATCAAGATAGCAAAAAAACTGTTTCGATGCATTTGCTGCCAATGGGAGGTTTTGCAACCCTGATTCAACACATACAAAAAATCTAGTGTTGAAATTTGCGGCTAGACGTTAGTTAAGGTGTTAGAAAAACTAAAAAAAAATACAAAAGTCAGTGCCTTGTACATTGGATAATATAATGATAATATAATCCACAAGTAGGTCCACTTATCCCTAGGGCTGTCACGATTATGCCATTTTACATGACGATTAATTGTCACTCAAATAATTTAATTGTGTTTTTGTCGTTGACAATTACATTTCTGTTTGGCTTTTAGGCTTTGAAGTTGCACCTGGTAGATATGACACATAAGCTAAATAAAATATACAAAGAAATTACTGACATATTTGACAACTTAATACTTAAAACATTGATAGTGGAAATAGCCGATCTACAAGCTCACAACGCGTCGCGATGTGACATGTTGTGAGCTTGTAGATCTGCTATTTCCACTTTGTTTTACTTACTTAAAAAAAATATATGAAAAATGTTCAACATGGAAACGATTCTGAAAAATAATCGCAATTATGTCAAATAATTGCGATTAGACAATTATGTAATAATTGTGACGGCCCTACTTATCCCTATCCACATGTAGGTCCAAGGATGTAGGGACCAGCCTGATGACAGGCGGTGTTGTCAGGCTGGTCTCAGACCTTTGCTCTTCCTGAACAAGGCTCATGCCTTGCTGAACAAGGCATGATGGTCATCAGTGACATGATGGATAGAAGATGCTGCCAAAAAGCTCTCGTGACCTCAATTTGATCTGAACATGTTATGTGACATCTGCAGAAACAAGCATTGTGTTTTCAGCACTGTTGACCCATTTATTTATTTTATTCTAATTAGGCGGTGGAGAATCTCTGTTCCCACAAGATATCTGCCAAACTCTACAAACAGCTGAGGCTGGTGTGTGAAGATCACATCAAGGCACAAATCGACCAGTTCAGAGAATATCCTTTCCTGTTTGTGTTTCTCCTTGTTCTCTCTCGCTGACTCAATTGAACTTTAATTCGATTTTTATAGCCTACTATATGGATTATGAGTCTTTATTGTTTGTTATAAAGAGAGATGCAAAAAATGTCAAAGCCCTGTACTACCTTAACAATTCTTACAGATGCTCTGGACAGCGTACTTTTTCTTAAGAAAATAGACAAGTGTTGGCAAGATCACTGCAGACAAATGGTATGTTATGTCTTTATTTTGTCGTGTACAAAGTCTGATAGCCCTCAAATACATTATCGTAACATTGGCTAACATGTTCGGTTATTCGTATTCTTCCACAGATCATGATTAGGAGTATATTTTTGTTCTTGGACCGCACCTATGTTTTACAAAATTCTATGCTGCCATCCATCTGGTGAGTATGTCACTTGGATTAGCAATGTGTGATGTTGTGTGATGATGTTTTATTTAAATGAGTGTTGAATGAAGCCACTCTGGTCTGCAGGGACATGGGCCTAGAACTCTTCAGGTTCTATATCATCAGTGATCTGAAGGTGCAAAGTAAGACCATTGATGGGATCCTGCTGCTCATTGAGAGGGAGCGTAGTGGGGAGGCCATCGACCGCAGCCTCCTGAGGAGTCTACTGAGCATGCTCAGTGACCTACAGGTAAAAGGACTTGTAGTACCCTTTCTCCCTAAATAAGTTACACCTCAGGTGCCATTCAACCGACCTTAAAGCCTAATTTATACTCCATCGCATATGTCATGATGCTAGCCTGATTTCAGACTCAGATGACGCTTAAGTCTGACATTGTGCCCCGTCTGAATGATTTCTGGGGGGACTTTTGAGGGACTTTTGTGCGAGCGTGCACGAGCGTGGCCGTGCGTGAGTAATCGCGACGCACCGTGATCGTGACGCACGGTCGCGGTGTGTGTGTGTGTGTGTGTGTGTCGTGACTGCTTCCACACAGAACTGCGACCAGAAACATGTAATCAACATTAACAGCCTGGTGTGTGAACTTCCTGAAATGTAATTGTTTCAACTGCTGCGCGGATTGGATATTCGTTAGACCCACACCCACCCCCACCCCCTGCGCTCATTGGAGAAGCGGCAGAAGCCACAATTTCGGAATGGGAAACTGCTGTTTAATTTACTCGACACCAGACCAGAGAAACAGTCTACTCTGAGAGTGGGCGGGGTCTATGGGCTGGAACCATGATGCGGCACATTGTTAGTTTGAAAATCTGTTATTTTTCAGTGAGCGACGCCGCCATCGAAAAAACGGATCTCCATTCGCTTCTTGTTTAATTTCACAGAATCGTCTTTTTCTTGCTTCTATGTTCCGCTATATGTTCATGAAAACGGTGCACTTTCAGTCGGCAATAGCTATGGATTGTATAGCCCAAACGAGATGCGTTTAAAAGAAATTCCCACTGAAGCACAGCGTGTCCGTGTCCATTCAGGGATCGATCGAGAATTATAAAGATATTCTGTGACTACTTGAAAAGGTAAGGAAAAACAAAAGATAGCTGGCAGTGGTTAGTGGTTTGGTTAAATATTCTTGGCAGTGAATGAGTTCATCGTTATTAGGCATAAGTTTGAAATAATCATGATATTCATTTGAAGTCATATTGTCCAGTCTTACCCTGTGCTGTCCTGCTATCCTGTGCTTTGCTGAATATGTCATGTGTAATAAAAGCTGGAGATGGTCATCTTGTTGGCATGTCCCTTGCCCAGTTCCAAGATCTATAGAACGCAGGTGTTTGTTTGGCATCTGTGTTATTTGTGATAAGCGCTTGCACTGGTCTTTGATGTGCTGTCAATGCACCCTTGAAAAATGGCTTTAATGACGGTGTTCTCTCCAACCCTGACAGATTTATCAAGACTCCTTTGAACAGCGATTTTTGGAGGAAACGAATCGACTGTATGCCGCAGAGGGACAGAGGCTGATGCAGGAGAGAGAGGTGATTTATTGTGTCCGTTATTTGTTCCCTGTTCACTGTGTTGTGTATACTACTGACTTTTTGTAATGTAGTGTCTGAGCTTTCGATAGGACTTGAATATATGTACTACGTATGTATGTACACACCACTAATTACCACTACTATTTACACATGTGGTTTAATGTTGCAATTGTTTTTGTTACAGGTAATTTATAGTTAAAAGTAAAAATGTTATAGAATACATACAAATTCCTGATCAGCCAATTGCATGGCAGCAGCTCAATGTATTTAGGCATGCACACATGGTCAATACGATCTGCTGAAGTTCTAACGTCAGAATGTGGTAGAATTTAAGTGACTTTGAACAATATACGGTATTCACTAACTCCCATTGAATTGAAGATGCATTGTAATATCATACATTTCTGTTAGGTGCCGGATTATCTCCATCATGTTAACAAACGCTTGGAGGAGGAGGCAGACAGGGTCATCACATATCTAGACCAGAGCACGCAGTGAGTAGTGGCCTTGGTCACATGGTCTTTATTTGACAATTAAAGACTTCATTTATAATTAAAGACTGAGGACAATACACGTTTGTCTTATTTTCTTGCAGAAAACCACTTATTGCTACCGTGGAGAAGCAGTTACTGGGTGAACATCTCACTGCAACTCTCCAAAAAGGTAAAATCTATGGGATTATGACAGCATGTTAACAGCCAAGTGAATCTCTCTTGTTTTACATTTGTCATTATATGCTTTATCTCTTTTTATCTGTTACCCTTCTGTTACCATGCTCCTTTACATTTTGTGAAGAAGTTATTAGTAGTGGTAGTAATATATGTATGTTTATGATAAAGTAAGTGCTGGACGTTCCTTTGATGTATCATGAGCTGTCATAATAAGGTTGGAGATACTCTTATGTCAAGTTGTGCACATCTCTTATCTCTGGCATTTTGAAACTCCTAGGATTGAATCACCTATTAGACGAGAACAGAATCCAGGACCTATCTCTTCTCTATCAGCTCTTTAGTCGAGTGCGAGGTGGTGTTCAAGTCCTCTTGCAACACTGGATATGGTACATTAAGGTAAGCTAATCCTGGATAGTTATGATGAAAGTTGTAGCTAGGGATTTACACCATCGATATCCAATATAATAATTACTCTGAGTGCATTAGCCATTTGACGCAGCGGCACAGTCTTCCACGACAAGCGTTCGTCAAATCCTGATATGTGCATCCACCAGCAGTGACTGTGCATGCAGCCTGAAGTCATGTTGTGTAATGAACTACACACAGATTGTTTACTTTCGTTTTCGTGGCTATGGGTTCATTTTTCTCTGCTTTGTGATGATTTTGGGTGAAAAATTAAAATTCCTTTTGAAAGCTTCCCTAGAAAATACTGATAGAATCTGCAGCCTTCATCATCTGCTTTTTCATGCTTTAAAAACATAACAATTATAAAATAAAATATTGTCTAAAACCAATTTCGGTTTGATAACATTTTAAGGTCACATCGTCCGATACCAATATGATGACCGACCAATTGCACATTGAAGGTGGCCAGTTAACATTTTGCACACCAGTCACATTTTATGTGAACGTGTGATTGAACAGAAATGGAAATCCCTGATAAGTCGACGGTGACAAAATACATTTCAAGTTTGGACTTTGGATTCATTATTTTCCAATTCTCGACTCAATCATTTTAGGCCTTTGGCAGCACAATTGTGATAAACCCAGAGAAGGACAAGACCATGGTGCAGGAGTTGCTGGACTTCAAAGACAAGGTGGATCACGTCATCGATGTGTGCTTCATGAAGAATGAGAAGTTTGTCAATGCCATGAAAGAGGCCTTTGAAACTTTCATCAACAAAAGGCCAAATAAGCCTGCAGAGCTCATAGGTTGGCAAACTAGTTTTTCCCCCCCATTCAAACAATAAACAATTAATATAATAATTGTATTCAAATAAACTATAAATGTGTTCTAAATTCAAATGTTGTGTTTGCTTGACTTTACAGCAAAGCATGTGGATTCGAAATTAAGGGCAGGAAACAAGGAAGCAACAGATGAAGAACTGGAGAAAATGTTGGATAAGATCATGATTATCTTCAGATTTATTTATGGTATTGTTTCCTATTACAATTATTTTTACTTTTTGTTTTATTTTTTCTGACACACAAATATATATTTTGATCGACCTTAATTCTCATATAAATCTTCTAGGTAAAGATGTTTTTGAGGCCTTTTACAAGAAGGACCTGGCCAAGAGATTGCTGGTGGGAAAGAGTGCCTCTGTGGATGCAGAAAAATCTATGTTGTCAAAACTGAAACATGGTTAGTATAAAAATCCATCACTCACACACAAACACAACTTCACCTTTATTAACCCCAAGAGTTATAGGCCAGTAAGAGACGATTCATACGTTCACAAACTTAACATTAGGGATCTCAACTAGTGACCGAACGATATATCGGTTACCGATATATCGGCCACCGATATGACCTTTTTGGCCATATCGGTATGCACCGATATGAGACAATATGCACCGATATGACCGATATAACCGATATGACCGATATAACCGATATGCGACCGATATAACTTTTTTTTAGGGGCTAATGAAAGTTACAAGTATGGTTTGTGCGATGTGAAATGTGATAATTACAGTAATCCTTAATCATATTCCATCATATTCAATGGCTTTAGGAGAGAAATGAGATTCCAGTCCAGTTAGAGCACAGCAGATTGGAGGTCTGTGGCTCTTTAAAGACTAAAAGGCCTGTTTTATATATATATGTATTTATCGGTATCGTATCGGTATCGGTGATGGCTCCCCTCTCTAGAATCGGTATCGGATCGGATCACAAAAAAGTCTATCGGTCGGTCACTAATCTCAACAGTTAATTGGTTAGACATTTATTACAAAAACAAAAAAAGGCTGAATATGCTGATCAGCTTATTGGCCAAGTTGCATAATAATAAACACACATTTCTGTACCTGGAGGTCTACTAGTTAAAAGACAGAGTGAGAGCAAAAGAAAATGAAACGCAGAAAGTGTAGCTCAGTTTGGAACTTTATTTTTATTTCGGGTTGGGGGTGTGGGTCATCATAACTAAATTCCGGGCTTAAGCTACACCCAAGCTAGGAATACAGATACGCGTTAACTAACTGAATAATGATGTTGGCTAACCAATAGCAAATCTATCCCTTTTTGACATCCATATATTGACTTTCAAACTTTATTTGTTTCAGAATGTGGTGCAGCATTTACCAGTAAGCTAGAAGGGATGTTCAAGGACATGGAGCTTTCTAAAGACATCATGATACAGTTCAAACAGGTAGTTACGGCTGTATTTCCTGGCAGAATGCCCTCTTGGAATTAAATGTTTTGCATTTGACAGGGGGGTGAGGTTTGATGAACAGAACTGTTGGACTTGCCATGTCTCATTTGTCCCTGTGACAGTATATGCAGTGCCAAAACATGCCTGGCAACATTGAGCTGACGGTCAACATCCTTACCATGGGATACTGGCCAACCTATGTCCCCATGGAAGTACACCTGCCACCTGAGGTTAATGCTGAGCAAATATTTACACTTTCACACCCTGATGTAGCCACATAAATATTGCCATTTCTTTGTAACACCTGGTGTTATCAATGTACAGATGGTCAAACTGCAAGAGATTTTCAAGACTTTCTACTTGGGCAAACACAGTGGCAGGAAGCTGCAGTGGCAATCGACTCTAGGCCATTGTGTCTTAAAAGCTGAATTCAAAGAGGTACACAGTTGATTTTTCTTAACAGGATGATATTGTTTGTACTCTCCCTGCCATGAAATCTAGATCATTTTTCTTTATTTTCAACAGGGAAGAAAAGAACTGCAGGTTTCCCTGTTCCAGACACTAGTGCTACTGATGTTTAACGAAGGAGAGGAGTTCACCTTGGAGGAGATCAAACTAGCGACAGGAATCGGTTAGTGTGATCACAGGAAAGGATAGATCCTCAACAATATATGTTTTACTGTTAGAAACTAGCACAGCCATTTCCAGCTACTGTGGGCATTCCTTGAGCTAAAATGATGTTAATTTTCTGTTGCATGGCAGAGGACAGTGAGCTGCGACGGACGTTGCAGTCACTGGCATGTGGGAAGGCCCGCGTCCTCACCAAAGTCCCAAAGAGCAAAGATGTGGAGGATGGTGACAAGTTCTCCTGTAATGATGACTTCAAACACAAGCTCTTCAGGATAAAAATCAACCAAATCCAGATGAAGGAAACGGTATGTCTCGCATTTAAATGGGTCTGCTACTCTGCTTGCTGTAAGGTAGCCTGGGATCGCTTCCAATTTCGGGCTTCTGATCCGGTCTGGAGCGGATGGCGTCCTACGTCATTTTGTAGTCAAAACGGACTACACTTTGGCCGGATGTTAGGCCTGATGGCACGCTTCTGTAGTCTCGCGTAGCCAGACTGTTGACTGTGGAAAGTTGTCAGGCTACGCGAGACTACTACTTTTGTCATCCGGTCTGGGATGCCATCTGGTCTAAACCGGATCAGACGGCCTGTTGTAAACGAATACCAGGTTTTCCACGGAGAAAGCTTGGTGACGCGAGGTTCGCTGTAAGGTATTTGAGGTGTATGGATTTCTTTGCATTAATCATTGTTTTCCAGGTGGAGGAGCAAGCCAGCACCACAGAGAGGGTCTTTCAGGATCGGCAGTATCAGATTGATGCAGCCATTGTTCGGATCATGAAAATGAGGAAGACTCTGAGTCATAATCTCCTGGTGTCTGAAGTGTACAACCAGCTCAAATTCCCTGTCAAGGTGACTAAAACATCCCTACCCTCCAGAACCCAGTTCTTTGATAGTTATTACAGATTAAATTACAATATGTATGTAGTCTTATACCAATAATTTCATTTTCCATATTAAGTTATACTGAATAGATTGTTCATTCTAATTGATATGGCTCACTTAAAAAAATACTACTAACAATGCTGTGAGGGCTACAAATGTGAAACATGTATTGTCTTTTGTAAATAGAGGCTTTGAGGAAATGTAAATGCATAATATTAGGAGAGTTTTATATGTTCCGATGTTAACCCATTCTGCCCCTTTCAGCCTGCTGATTTGAAGAAGAGAATAGAGTCTCTCATCGACAGGGACTATATGGAGCGAGACAAGGAGAACCCCAACCAATACAACTACGTGGCTTAGAAAGAGACAGATACAGCAAAAGAGGCAGGCAGTCCAGTCAAGCTCAAGGCTTCTCTTGAGTGCTCTGTCTCGAATCATTGGCTCCAGTGGATGTTACCATTATCCTCTTCAACCCAGCGACCGACTAGTGAATGGATACTGCTCCACGGGACTTTGTCAGGGGTCTTGTGATCCTGTGGCCTGCATGCCCATTAAAAAGAGAATATTGTCCATGTTTCTCAGAGCAACTGAGAATTGGACTACCTTGGACAAAAAAACAAATGTCCCCCCCACCCCCGTTTGCTCATTTTTTTATGGAAAGGGGAGAGAGAAATATTTATTTTCAAACTTAGTCGTCTTTATCTTGTCATTTATTTGAGGCATCCTGTTCCTAGTTATTACGTCATTTAGTTTCCCTTTTAGTTCAATCTGTATCCTAAGGAAACACTCACACACCTAACACTGCTTTAACTGTGAGAAAAGAAGAAAAAGTAGAAACTATAATAAAAATGATGCTTGTTTCTTCAATCGATGTCAAATGCGAGACCAATTGATTAACATTCACACTAGGATTTTATGTTTGGGTGGATTCTGTGTCAAATGCGTGCACTTGCAGCTATGTTTAACAATTTTCAAGAAGGCAACGTAGCTATCTGTGATAGCTGTTTGTATGTCATGAACAAACAATCTGTGGGATATACTATTTAGGTCAATTATGCCAGAATGACAGCATGTGCCAAAAAAAGAGCACTTCTGTATAGGATTTGTTCGTGCTGCTAAACAATTGTACATGTGTATGCATTTGGTTTCCCTTTGCTCTTACCATACATTTTTGTACATACTTAACAGTGACATTTTACATGCTCCATTTGATAGGCACATGTATTTTTAGTTGTTTTTGTTAACCCCTAGAGAGTATAGTATACAGAAAGCACAACATTTTCAGACACTGTCAGCCCCCCATGTTCCTGACCTGGGCATAAATCACTTCCAAACATTATATTCATTGTAAGTCTCCCCCCGTGGAGCTTGCAGGCCTTGCTTAAGTGGGATGAATGGGAGTCGATTGTCTCAACAGATGACTGCTGATTGAGAAATCATGCTTGACTAGACTTTAAATGCCCTGTGTCTGTATGAGTCTGTTAGGTTTATTGCTTCAGATTAAAACAAACTGTCAAGTGTTTCAATAATGTTTTGTTTTGTCCTTTCAAACAGGTTAACCCCTGAAGCCTGATTTATATTTCATCAATTCATCGTTTGACGGGGGGAAATTGTACATTATGACGTGCTGTGGGCTTGTGCGCAAATTATTTGAATTTATTTAGCCTATTATATGTCCAAGACAATAATGCTAGGCCTATATTTAAGGTTGTTCAATTCCTTTTTAATTTCCCCTATCATTTTGCATGGTAGAGCTGCTATTTTATTTTAAAAATATATAATAGTCAGGTACATTTAAGTGGTTTAAATGTATTTCTGGTTAAATGGTTTAAAACAATTTATTGAAACTTTTTCATACCTTATGTTTATGTGGTATGTATATTATTACCACAAATATGATGAAGAACATTGACACGCCTCTTGCTGCCTTTGACAACACAGTCATATGACTTCCATTTCCTGTCGGTGGCGTCGTTTTTTACACTGGGGTGAATTTGCTCTGCAGGCTGCACATCCGGTCCCGGTCTAGAGCGGATACGGAAACGGTGCCTTCATCCAAATGATCTTGGCTGATTCCCTGGATACGGTAGGCGGGCTTTGAGGCGGATCAGGCTGGTTAATTGGGAACAGAGGCCAGGCTTTCCGCAGGTACTGCGATAAGCCTGGTGACGCGCTGGGTTTACCGTCAGAGAGAGGAGCTGACTGACTGTCCCTGAAGCTCCTTGTTGTCGTCGGTGTTGTTGACACAAGTTTCATCAAAAACAACCGTCCAACATGGTTCCTTGGGCACTTCTCGTGTTGTTCCTGACGCTCGGCACTGGTACGTAACGATAGAACGTGTTTTTATTGTGTTATTGTTGTTAATAATGTCAATGTTGACGCGTTTAGACTGCGCCGTACGAAGTACTGTATGGCTCGTCCGGCAGAAATTACTTGTTTTCCAGTGTAAAGTAACTGAGTACATTTACTCAAGTAGGCCTACTGTACCATTTTTTTATTTTTTTTACTTTACTAGAGTATTTCCAATTTTCAGTACTTGTACTTCTACTCCACTACATCTCAGAGGCAAATATTGTACTTTTACTCCACTACATTTATTTGAACACTTAATTAATATTTACTTTGTAGATTTTGTAGAACACCTGAAATGGGACATTCTGCATAATGAGTATTTTTACTTTTGGTACTTGGAGTACATTGATGCCAACACTTTTTTACTTTTAGTCAAGTACATTTTGAATTTCTGGACTTCTATATTGTAGTATTTATACTTTTACATAAGTAAAAAAGTACCTTTCCCACCACTGAGTTTTGGTCGCGATCTAGACGTCTAAATTAATGAGTCATTTTTAACGGAGATAAGAATTGTGACGTGATGAAACTTGTGCGGATACAAAGTGGATTTTAGAGACTCTCTAGGTTCCTTTTATGGGGGTCTAAATTGACCCATACATGATACATGTCTGTATTGTAACAATGGGGTCCATTTGGTTCCATTTGTACACTGTCAGAGTTAAGGGGAGACATTGAAATTTGAAACTTTGAGAAACACTGCTGTACTGTATTGACAGTTGACACTACAGGCCCGCGGTTCCTAGGGCTCCGTCTATGCTCTGAAATTGAAATTGCGTAAACAACAGCGAGTCAATCAATGTGGCATGGCACTGGCAGTAGCCTACATGTTTTTGAACCCTTTTCGTGTCAACGGACCACCATTTGATGAGATTTAGCCTCTCAGACCCGCCAAAACAATAGAATATATTGTTGGTTGGGTAAGATCTTGTCCACAACTCCATGCTGCGAGTGCATGTGTTTTTGTGGGATAGGAGAGACTACACTCAGGAAAACGTTGATAAAAATACAATTTCTACATTCTCTGTGTACTGTGTGTAGGCTTCTTGTAAATTAAAGTAATGCAGATTTTTAACAATAATTTTACACTCAAGAGTTAAAGAGCTATGCCTATAAGGGTCCATTTGGTTAACTGTCCATCATTTAGCTGGGGACCACTTGGAGGTTGGAACCCTCTCAGGGACCACTGGTGGTCCACGGCACACCGGTTGAAAACCACTGATGTATGGTGTTATTATATGTTGTTTAACTTGTTCATATAACAGTTTATGACTTGCACTCACTTCACTGCATCACATGCATGCATTTGGTGAGCTGCGCAGCAGACAGTCATATAACGCTTGTGATCCAGGCAGTAGTCGGTGCTGTTGTGCTAAGTTTTCGCTATGTAGCTGCTAAAGCCTGGTGGTGTTGAGCCGAAAATAGACGATCTGCAAGCTCACAAAGCTTCGTATGAGCAACGCCGCATGAACTTGTAGATCCGCTATTTTCTGCGCGAACGACAGAGCAACTTCCTGTTCTAACAGCACAGTGGAGTGGTGGCAATGGTGAGTGGTGCTGCTGGTTGATAGAGCTGCTACTACATAGATATGACTGACCTAGAATTACGTTGAATAGCAACACAAAATATGATCTATGACCTTGGTCCTTGAGGGGGTTCCAGAGGTCCCCGGATAAATGATGGACAGTTGGTAACCAAATGGACCCTTATAGATCTTTACATTTTGAGAGTGTAAAATGAAACCAAATGGACCAGTTAAACATCTGTGTTTTTGTTTACAATATAAGTCTACACAATTAGAGAATGTAGATTAATTGTATTATTATTATTTTGGTCAACCTTTGCCTGTTATCTCTCAGATGGTACCATATCAATACAGCTTGAAATTGTGGACAAAAGCTTATCCAACGCAGACAAAATATTCTACGTTTAGGGTCTGAGAGGCTAAACCTCATCAAATGGTGGTCTGGCTCAAATACCAAATAAATAATGGACCTTGATATGAAAAGGGTTATAGACCACTGATCAATGCATAGTTATAAAATTAAAAAGTAGGAGGATCTATGGTTTTGCAGGTCACAGCTCGTTTCAAATGGTGACTGCGTTGGTTTGTCGTGAGCTCATTAAAGCCTGTGATCACCTGTCTGGTGGTGGTGTTGTGTAGGCAGGGCCAGGGGGATGATTGTCTGTTCTACCCAGTACTAGCCTTTGCCTTGATGACAAAGCACAAGGCGGTTGGTCACAAAATAACTAATCCCGTCTGAAGTGGCCTTTACCCTTCTAGTGTAAAATATAACCTGTCCTTTTCAGTGGGTAAGAATCGTTATCTAGTCTTGAGAAATTTAATTTACAAATCATTAGCCCTAGGAATTGGACTTATGACAAGATATACTGTAATTGTTTTTTTTTTTTTTTTTTTTTTATTCTACTTGTCTGTGTTTACCTTGTTTGTTATCAGGTCTATTAACCATTGAACTTGGAGATTTACAGTCTTAAGTGGAGTTATATTGCCCAGCACACAAGACCTAACTAAATTAACTTGCACAACACCGTTTGAAATGTCAAAGCCCTAATTCAACTTCTCTTGGTGGCACTGTAGGCTTCCACGGGCGTGTATCGATATTTCGATGGCTACCACGATTACTAGAGATGGACATATATGTACCAATTCAAATAAATGTCTTCATTGAGGCCAATTGCCATATATATATCAGGCTACTGAGGTGATCCAGGGTCCGCTGGAATCAGTTTGTCATGAAACAGCTATTGCCCCATATAACATCCTGCTATGTTCTAATCTGTGACATAGGTCCTGTGCAGTTCTGCTTAATGCAGCTGAAGAGCTGAGACTGCATTGATTGGTTAGCGTTATTACATGTGGAAAATGGTCTGCATGTGCTCCTTTGTTCATTCAAATTAACATTAAAAGCATTCAGGACAACACTAAATAAAATGGAAAAACTTTAAATGATTCTGCTTTTTGACAATATTGAATGTTGAAATTTCAAAGACACAACTACAAAGGAAATTGCCACATCCCAAAATAGTCTCAGGCACAAAAGGAGAAAAAGTTAACTATATCAAAGTAGAGACCAACCATCTGACACCATTCTCCAAGCACCATCTCTATTTATTATTTGTAATAAATCAGTTGCGTTTGCAATACAATTGTTGCATAGAGTCTGTACTTAAAAGTGTAAATACCTTTTAAGGCCTTAATCTGAAATGCTCTTATCTGTAAATAGATTTCAAACTTCCTGTTTTGCTTGCAGAAATCCAGTTATCTCATGCTACTGTGGTGTCTGTCAATGGCCCTGATGACAAGTTATGCCTGTATGCTGATCTGATGATGAACTTCTCAGTCACATATGAAGTAGTTGGAGATAAGGTCAGTATCTGCTGATTATATATGCACACATTCTTTTTTACACTACTATGTGCCTTGAATATGAGACTTATGTGGAAGATAATATGATCATGGGAAGGAGAAAATTCACGAGTAGCTGCAAAGTAAACAGGTTCTCACAACTAAGCATTTTGTAGTTATTGATTTGTTCCTGTCATATCCTGTGATTGTCTTACCATGTCTGATTATCCAGTGGCAGGTCACATTGCAGTGGTCAGCTCACCAAATTTGTACTTTATACATGTTAGTCCTTAAAAATGTCATACTATTCTCTTCCCATGTTTGACTTGCCCAAATGGTGCTACTCTAAAAGACATTTGAAGTCACTTTACTTGTTTTGGTCACTCATACTGGTACAAGCAAATCCTAATAGAGTTGGCACGCAGTGTTGAGTTAATTCATCCTTATAGAGTTGACACGCTTATGGCTAGTAAAATGCATTCAGTTACTTAAATACTTGAATGTAAACTAATACAGTGATTATTATTGTGTTAAAGTGAATTCGGCTAGCTTTGATTTACATTTTTAGCCATATAAAATAATTAGATGAAGAATGACCCTTAACGGCAGGGTGTTTAGGTGTTTGAACTGTTAAACATTGTATCCAAAAGTGTTTTTTTATTTGCCTTAAATGCTATTTGTTAGTATAAGACAATTTGCCAATGTTTTGCTAACCTATTACAGATATAATAATTCTATAAGATATAGTAATTCTCTTGTTTATTTTCAGAATGAAACAATCCTCTTTGAACTTCCTGACAAAGTGACGACAGAAGGCAGTGTTTGTGACAACACAAGCTCAACTCTGAAACTGAATTTTGGAGCAGGACACTCCTGGACTGCGACATTCTCCAAGAATGACACAACATACCAGGCAGATGCCATCACCTTTGCATATAACCTCAGTGACTCGGACCGCTTTCCTAATTCCAAATCAAATGGTGACTTTGAAAACTTTGTGATAGTGATGTTAAACAAAATGGTTTATATGGGAGGGGTGTTTTAGTCTGTATAATGACGCTGATCCGTTTTTGTTATTCATCTTCCAGAAACGCTGTCTGTCAAAGTAAACAATGTGGGCATTTCTAATGTGGGGATGGACACCTGCTACTCTTGCAAAAGTCAAATTGTGCTCCCAGCCGACGCTGTCAAACAGACACTGTGGAATGTGCTTATACAGGCGTTCGTGAGTAACGGGAGTAAGAGTGAAATTGGTAAGTACTTGGCACAGCTTCATACCTGATCCATCCATGCTCCATGGGATTTTATCTCTACAGTACACACCACTGATCCATCTATTCTCTGTACAGTTACCGCATGTGTTGCCGATATACCCACTGCTCCTATCACCGCTGCTCCCACCACCGCTGCTCCAACCACTGCTGCTCCCACCACCGCTGCTCCCACCAACTCTACGACGACCACCACTGCTCCCACCACTACTGCTCCCACCACCACTGCGGCCACCACTGTTGCCCCCACCACCACTGCGGCCACCACTGTCGCTCCAACCACCTCTGCGGGCAATGTCACCACAGCAGCACCTGCCACCACCACCCCTACCACTGTACCTACCACCACCCCAGCTCCTACCCTGCCCCCACCTGTCATTGGGAAATACGTCATCAAACCTGAGAACGGCACAGTCTGTCTGTTGGCCAACTTTGGCTTGCGACTCAGTTTCAAGGGAGAGGTATGTGTACAAACAGTACATACTTTAACACATAAATCCTGGTGTTCCTATTCTGGGCACGTCATAATACGCAAACATTTGGTAAACATAGCTGATCTACAAGCTCATGACACACTGTTGAAGAGGTTTTGTGTGGAGGGGGAAAAAAGAGGGGACACGGGTCAACAAAGTATCTAGTGTTTAAAGCCTGTCCTACAGAAGCTGTAGCGTTCAGTGATATGACACGTAGTCCTTGTTGAGTTCTTCCATTTTTTCCTACTGAATCAGAAACCTCAGGAGATGAACCTGGACCCCAACGGGACCGTTGCAAGTGGAACCTGTGGACCAAACACCAGTGACCTGGTGCTGACCTCAGACACCCTCACCATCATGTTCACTTTCACCAATGTAAGTCCCTTGAGCTGAGCCCCAAGAAACACGTTTCCCAAAGTAGACTTAAATTCAGGCTTTGTGACAGTAAGGTTGTGTGATGCTTTGTATCTTTTTGTGTATGAGCTTGAAGTTATGCACTGGTATCCAATGTCTGACAAAAAAAAACATTTTTTTCCACACATACTGCTTTTTGAAGCAGTGCGTGTTTTACTAAACTAAGCCTGAAAGCCGTTGTATTAAACTCCCTTGTCTTGGGCAAATAATGTTTTGAGAATGTATAAGTCTCTTGTTTACTCTTGCTTACTTGCTTATTCAAAGTGGCACATGTGGCCATCACAAGATTCTGATTGTACCTTGTCTTCCGCTAATGTGGTCTGTCTTGAGTTACAATTACACTGTAGCACAAGGCCATCTCCAGTGCATCAATTTTTATCTGTTCAACCTTGAACATGCCAAATAATTAAAACATTTTAAGCAACTCTGGCAGAATAACCCTTTGTACACTTGAGCAATATTTTAAAACTGTGCTGTAGGTCAAGCTCTGGCAAGTTACAATTTAGGCATTTAGCAGACGCTTTTAATCCAAAGCGACTTACAATAAACAGGTAATACATCAATATAATAAGCAAGATAATATGTCAGTAAATTAACAACAATACAACAAATGCATGGGAATATCAATCTAGAAAATCAATAACATAGTTAGACCACGCACCTAATCAGTAAAAAAAAAAAAGAAGAAAAAAAAAAAAGTTTCTAAAACCAAAAAATGCTATGTAGCTTCATGTATGGTCATCGAGGGAAGGGGAGTGTTACATTAAGTGCTATGGGTTTAGGTGGAGTCTGAAGAGGTGAGTCTTCAGTGGCATTAGTATTGGTAGAATTGCAGGCATGGATGTAAAACCTGTGTTATTAACATGTAATTTGTTCCTATTCCTAACAGGAGACAAACAAAAAGTTCCACCTACATGCTCTGAATGTCAGTGGTAAGTAGTAACCTCACGCTCGACCCTGTCAATAAGGCACAGCCCTGACTAGCTGGTTCCTTCAGTTGATATACTGTGTGTTCTTTCCAGGAGTGATTTCTGGAGCAAACAGCAACCTGAGTCTGTGGGAGGCAGCTGTCGGCAGTTCCTACATGTGCAACAAGGAGCAGAGTTTCAACATCACCGACTCGCTCACCCTTTACACATTTGATCTGCGAGTCCAACCCTTTGAGGTCAACAATGGTGTTTTCAGCACAGGTAGGTTACTTTTTGATACATCATGCAAAACCCTTGCCCTATTTGGATCTGTCACTATCTACTGAGTGGGCACTATTGTAGTGGAATGTGATCCTCCCAGAAGGGGCTCAGAAAACCCCTATACTGACAGTTTTTAAAACCACATTAACCCTGTCGTCTCCTGTGGGCATGTCGGTGCCAACAACCTATTTGTCGTACAATTGAGCGTAAAGGCCAGGGCTTTAATGGTTTTAACAAGATGGCATGGGTGGGAAAATGGTTTCAAGTTTCTGAATTTCTATTCTTAGTACAGCAAATGTGTCAATATTGTAATAAAATGGGAAAACTGATTTATGACCAAAATCCCTAAGTCACAAGGACACATTGAGAGGTTTAGGTTATTAGAGGTTCCGGTTCTTGCAGTTACCTTGTCGTGGTGAAATATGTTGCTCTGTTCCGCTGTTGATTAGAAATGAATTATCAGAAAATAGTCCCCTCATTGACTTCAATCGTATACTATTTAAGTTTAAGCACATATATGAAGGCAAAAACGACGATTCTGCCTATATAGAACATCACAAAACCCAGTGTGGCGTTTAAAAAATAAAAAAGTCAATCATGTTGATTTAGTTATTTTTTATTAGGAGGAAAACCCAGACTGGATCTGCAGATCCGAATCTTCAGAGATTAAAATCAACAGAATGAATGTCTTTAAAGAAGAATAATGATGATCAAAAATGCCATATTAGGTTTTGTCATGTTACATACAGTATTGTCAAAATCGACTTTGTTTGCGTTCTTTATGTGCTAAAAGAGTTGCTGTTTCATCATACAATGTAAGTCAATGAGGAGTCTATTTATAATCGGTGGTGCTAGTTCCATAAAAACAAGGTACGGTATGGTAACTATACAACAACAATGCGATGAGAGTTTTGTCTCGAAAAACCAATTATCATGATGACAGGTGGGATGAAATTAGATGCATGGGTGATCATTTTGCATAACGTTACCAATATTTCAACCGTGGGACAAATACGTATCATTGTTCATAAAAACATAAAAATTGTAATGAACTCCATTTTACTCCTGCTTTTTAGAAATTAAGTAACATAAATTAGTGTCTCACAGGGTCTATGGTAAACAGAAAAAGTCACTCCAGCTACGGTATACAATGGATAAATGGAAAAATAGCAGACATACAAGCACGGCACCGAGCTTGTAGATCTGATATTTTTGAAAAGTCGTGAAAATGTGTGCACATCTTTGAATATATCTATTTTTTAAGCGAACATATTGCTTCTCGGGGGTCCCTGGAACTAAATATTTTGAGATGGCCAAATACATCATTTTTTTAGGGTCCTTCACATGAAAAAGTTTGAGCACCACTGACATAGAAACATAGGTTTTTCAAATAACCTTAAAAGGATTTGAAATATTCAAAGACTTTTCACGATTTTTCAAAAATAGCAGACCTACAAGCTCGCCGTGTGAGCTTGCTATTTTTCAATAGTGAAAGCACAAAATAACGTGTAATAATGTGTTCCCAGTCTAAATGGGTTAAACGCCTTCCCCCTATGAAGAACATTCATGGGGGGGCCCGCAGTGAATCCTTGTACCCAGTGCCCAGAATTTGCAGTTGTGTTGTGATTTCTCTGAGTGTGTTAACTGATCACGTACCATTCTTCTCCCCCTTGTTGATCTATTCTCTCTCTGTCTACAGCCCATGAATGTTCAATGGATGACACCAGCATCTTAATCCCAATCATTGTTGGCGCTGCCCTGGCTGGCTTGATTCTCATTGTTGTGATTGCTTACGTGATTGGTCGAAGAAAGACCTATGTTGGATATCAGACCCTTTAAATCCAGATCACACCTTGACCCATTCTGTGTAAGGGGTTTTCCAAACCTGGTCCTTGGGGTGGCAGTGCAATTGTTTATTTTGTAACCAACTTATAACTACTCTGATATAGGAGTTGGTGAGCTAAGACAATTCTATCAGGAATTATTGGATCTTAGCCATATAGTTCATTTAACCATAGGTGATATGGTTAAATGCAGTGATAAACCACTGAAAGGTGAGACAAACTCTATACTCAATTTATTTTAATGAAATGAGCTTTCTACAAAATTAACATAGAAGCTAAAACAAAATTACAAAGACAGAACTGAATTTGATAACTCTTCTCAAGGACCAAGCTTGTCTACCTCTGATGTGTGTTAATTTTTTCATTGTTTTCTGTATATTTTAATTTCCCTGTTTTTTGTTTTGTTTTTATGAGCAAGCACACTATCTGCCCCCAGCCCTAATTTTGATACAATAGCACAGTTCAAGATGAAACAAACTTCCTTCAATGAATCAGACAGATCATCCGCAGTAATCATTATCTCAGGATATTTGGACTATTCCTGGTTAGATAGTCCTAGAATGTATGCAGAGGCAAGAGGCACTTCAGCGCCCAGTAAAAACTGCTCTGTGCTACAGATGGTGTGCTTGCTTCTTCCCAAAGACATTCCTTTTTTTAGTTTCCTTATTTAATATGTGCACATTTTAGTTCCAACCCTTCTTTTTTGGTTTTGATTCATTCCCTGAATTACTATAAGTGTGCCATACATTGGCATAATGGCATTTCCCCCCCAAATCAAAAGTTGGTCAATTAGTAATCGTATATTGGTTCCCAAAACTCAAGGTTCAAGAACTACAGCTTTGCAGTCTCCTTTCACACATCGTTTTTTTCGCTCATGTTGAATTTTGTAAATGTTTTCCAAAGGAAATACTTTGACGTATGTTTTTTCCCTGTAGAGCAGGTGAAAACCTTGGAATGACACTGTCTTGATGACATAATAGCTGAAATGGCTGCAATCATTTTCAAAATGTGCAATTAGAATTAGCCTAAAGGTCTGACTCATTTTGTGGTATCATGAGTCCCACATTTTGAAAAGACTAATTAGAGGGTGTTCTGTGTTCATGGCCCAGAAAACACAAGTCTGTTACCCTTTGTGAATCCACGTTGGCATTAGGTTTAGAAAAGGGATAGGTGTTTAATGTAGTAATTAACTTTCTGCACAATGGAAGAAGAGTTTCATTTATAAATGCACTAAGGAGCTCTTTAAGTTTGGCATATTTTGAATCTATGCTGCAGTGACACACCTGTGGATAACCTATCCTTCAGTCACATAGGTAATGAAGGTTTGCAGGTAGAACAGCGGAAGTGAATTCAACCTGTGCAAGTTGTACCTGTGTGTGTGTGTGTGTGTGTGTGTGTGTGTGTGTGTGTGTGTGTGTGTGTGTGTGTGTGTGTGTGTGTGTGTGTGTGTGTGTGTGTGTGTGTGTGTGTGTGTGTGTGTGTGTGTGTGTGTGTGTGTGTGTGTGTGTGTGCGCGCGCGCCAATGTGATATGGTAGTTGCTGTGTATTTTTGCTTTTCATTCTAGAAGGTTGTGCTAGCCTTGGTAGCCTAGCTCCAAATCTGTAGTTTTTAGGCTTAAGCTAACAAGCAATCAGGTATTTAAAGCAGAGGCTGCACTGGAGTGAGGCTAGGAGCTTTCAACATCGGACATGAGACTGATCTTTCCGTTTCAAGATGCGTGTGATCAGATTATTCTATCAATTGTTGTAATATGTGTATGGATTATAGATATATGTTGAATATGACATTTTGCTTGTGATCAGATTTGCTTGTGGTTTTATGTAAGTTTCAGCTTTTATATGCATTCGTTTTGCCTTGATTCTTTATAAGATGGCTCTGCAGCACCAATGTAGATGGAAGATCATGCTCTCAAAGAAACTGATCATTAATATTCTGATGGCTTTGTGCCTTACCTAGCGATGCTTTGCTCATTGTAATCTCAATAATACTGTACAGTTAAAGATGTCTCATCATTTTAAATATTTGTATTTACATTTGGTAAAGGGAATTTGTGCTGCAAGTCCATCCTCTAAAAAATCACTTCAGTTGCTATGAAAGAGTGCTGATTTAATTAGCATTTTCTTCAGCTTTTTAGCTATAATAAATGGGGTTGACAAAATGTCAGAATAGAAATAATAGAAATTCGAAATAAAAGTTTGTTGGTCCTTTACTGGAGTAAATGTTTATTTGATTGTTGTTTAATTATATCCTTCTTTGATGCATTTCACTTTAAGCAGGTATCCTATTACTGTCCATCTTATGTATTTTTGTCGTCTTTTTTTGTTGACGTCTTTTTTTTTCTTTCTTTTTTTTTCCAGTCCAGTCGTTGACACATTAATTCACTTATGTTCTCTTCATTCTTGTCTAGCTGTGGATTGCCAGGCTGATGGGGAGAGCTTCATTGTTCCAATAGCAGTTGGAGTGGCCCTTCTTGTTCTTATTGTAATAGTTCTGGCGGCCTATTTCATTGGAAGAAAGAGAAACATGGCCACCGGCTATGAGTCTTTCTAATACAGTGTGCCGAAGAGGCACGCTGGTGTGCAGTGATACAAGTCCAGGTGTGCCTTGGGATTTTGTGACAACCACGCATTATTATTATAATTTATAAAACTCACATAATGACTCAAAATACAAAACGTTATTAATTATTTTTTTAATTTGACTTGTATCAGTACTTTATGCACACCCATTTACCAATACGAAGGCATATTCGACATTTATGTATATGGTTAAATATAAACATAGCACATGGTATCAGGTGGTACTGGGAGGCTGTGTCAACCCATAGTAGTATCCCCTCTAACAGAGGTTTGTTAGAGTCTGATCTGGGCAGTTCCCTCTCCCCTCTCTGGGCAAAACATCCACAAGAACAGAGGGACTCTGGCCAGCTGATATATGGGAAAATTGAGGCCTGTTCCTTGGATATGATTAGTGGAACGGCCCCTTTATGGCCTGGAGGTCTATCTGTCAAAGTGTTTTTGTGCTATTTTTATATACTGTAATCCCATTTCAACCTGGTGTCCCTATTCTTGGCATTTCGTTGCAGGCAAATTTATACATTTCACAACTGTTCAAACATGGGGGAAATGAATACAGGTTTGCCTTGAGATACTACCTTGACCATTGGTGTGCCTTGGCCCAAAAAGTTTAAAAAGAACTGTTCTAATTTATTCTCCCTTACTGAGATGTTCATGATACTGAGGGGAGTCAGTACATTGATCAATACGATTTTTATTCACTGCCTGCGGATAATTGTGAATATCTGTCTGATCAGTCTGCCTGTGTGTATTGACATTTCCATGTAGTCGTTTTTTTAACGATATCTTGGCTGTCTACACAACTAATTCTACTCTGATACAGGACTATTTTTCTTACAGCAGTATTAATTTGAGTGACTAACCTACTTTTATCTTGGGGAATATCGAATGACTCGTTTTCTCCTCAATGAATTGAGGATGTTGCTGATTTTTTGAGTTTGGGTTTGTTCAACCAAAAACTACTCTCCCATTGATACTGTGGACATTGTAAATGTGCAGGTTCTGAAGTGACATTTTCATGCTTCCCCGCTGTCATTAAATCTCTTCATCCCTGTCTTTCACCTACATTTTCAACCAACTAAAACGCTAACCCCGATATTTCTGTGTCCCCTTTTCTCTGTCAGCTGAGGAATGCTTCCTGGACTCTGATTTGAGCTTTCTGGTGCCCATAGCTGTGGGCGTGGCACTCAGCTTCCTAATCATCCTTGTACTTATCTCTTACCTGATTGGTCGGAGGAAGAGTCGCACTGGCTACCAGTCTGTATAATCCAACTCGCGCTGCTTCTGCCTCTCACCCTCGCAACTCACACCGCTTAAACACACACTGAAAGAAAACTCTTCCTATAGAGGCAGCCTTCCACCCTTTTCCTGTTGCTTCCCTGGCATCCCACATTTCTCCTTTTCACTTTCTCACAGTGATTTTCTGTAATATCTGCTCTTGCCCCTTTTTTGTAATTAGCCTCAGCAGCTACCCAACAGTGATTTCTGTCACGAACATCGCTGTTTTGACACCAATGACTGACTCAATTACCAAAACAGATTGATGATTGATATTGCACCGTTTGCATGTTATTGATGGCCCCTGTAGCCATCCACGTCCTCCCCAGAAAGGCTTCCAAGAGGCTGTTTATTCTCACTTGGTTAACGTGATGTACAATATATCTATGTAAATTACTCTTGTATAGGATGAATGATGTTGATTTTTTGATTACTTGTTATTTCATATAACGCCATGAATGTATGAGCAAGCAAATAGAAACCTTACCATAACATTCTTTTTGCAAACCCAATAACCCATTGTTGTTGGCCATTGTTTTCTTGATGCACCATTCCTTTTAATTAATTCACACTCATCCAGTGTTCATATCGGAGTGATGCATCTTTTGCTACATACTCACATAAAGGTAGCTCAGTGGAAGGACACTAACCTTTCACGACACTTAACCAGCATTACAAGATTTTTAGTTGAAAGGTAATTTCGGTGTTTATATTTCTTTCACTGTCGAAAAATCCCCTCAGGGAAAGGAATATGGGGTGTTTTCTTAGTTATGGTTGCGTTAATTTTGTGATTTTACTGTGGTTGTGTCCTCCCCTGTTTTAACCTGCCAGAGGGCAGCAAATTAGGTTTTTGCAGTCAGATCATGGCTCTGGAGCCATTGACTGATATACTGTAGTATCTAAAGGCCCAACATACACAAATAGTCCACATGCTCCGTGCTTTAGTTCAGTTCCATTAATAATAACATGAGTCGTTATGCAGTTATATGAAAGTCAAATCTAATATCTAGCCGTTTATTAGTCATGGCTTTAGTTTTGCTTCTTGAACCCTGGTTCCACATCAGTACATGTGATTACACATTCACTCCCCCCCCCCCCCCCTAGATAGATGTGTGCCTTTTTTGTTGCACTTTTCAATTGCTCATCATGACGTTCATCTCCATCTGATGAAGAATCTGGTATAAGCTTGTTGAACATATTATGTGGGGAATGAATTAAATAAAGCTTTCTTGTTTTGTATCTCCCTTTTGTCTTTCTTTTTCTACAGCTTTGTGTTTTATTGTGGAGAAAAACACAACGTCATGTGTCTTGTGACAGCTACACTCTGACTAAGCCATCATACAAGTACACTATATTTTAATTATTATGTGATGTCTTTGTGACTTTGAACAGTAACGTGATTTTTATTACCATTTATGACACCGTGGCATGACTTGTGCTTGATGTACAACTGGTGTCCTTAACTAGAGTCACTATTCCGTAATGGTTCAGCTATAACACTGACACAATAGACTTGTATACAGTTATCCTTGCCTATGAACTGCCTAGAATCGCAGTGATTCATTTAGGCCCTATGGTCAGTCAAATGACTTTTATAGCCTATAAATGCCTTATACGTTCTTCATATATTTCATATAGATCTTGATAACCTCTGTGAAAGATTGTGTGTGTGTGTGTGTGTGTGTGAAGGGGATCCTTAATAAGCACCTACATAACACTGTCAAACTATAAATTGGCCTATTATTGGTTACACACTATTATCCAATACACACCAGTCCCATGGGAAGGAACACTGATCAGTACACTGTTTATTAAATAACTATAATAAGAATAAATACAGCATGCAGGAACAAGGTTGGTATAAACGTGTGGATAGGATGAATTATATGACAAATGTGTTACTTACACAAAACAAAAGTTTCACAACAAGACAAACTAGTTCACAGTATCTCTTCCTTTTATTGATCACAGTCTCCTGTTGTAAGTTCATTTTCAAAAGCAGCCAGGTGTTTTTACAAAATAGAAGGCAAGACATGACTCCTAGTGCTTATTTCATAAATGTAATATAATAATACTGACCTACTCAACAAAAAGGTAATACTGTATTTGCAGACATTTATTATTGTTTTACTGTGTAAGTACAGTATAAGTCCTGCATTCAGTGTTTTCATGATAGTCTTGGAAACCATAAAATATACATGTTTGAAAAGTATGCAAAAGAAATTAGTACACACTTTGATGTCACACCAAGTGTGTCACAAAACCATACCCCCTATCCTTATTTAAACAGTTTTTGTAATTGTCTATTAATATTTTTTAAGTTACGTTGCGTATCTAGAATAACTAACTATTGGGCAGTGCCTTCTATATTGTGAATTTAGTTATATTAATCGTGCTAATCATTACAAAATGTCAGGTATTCAATGGTAATTCATTCTCTCTACATGTATGGTGCTCAGCAGCACTGTTTATGTGTGTGTGTGTGTGTGTGTGTGTGTGTGTGTGTGTGTGTGTGTGTGTGTGTGTGTGTGTGTGTGTGTGTGTGTGTGTGTGTGTGCGCGCGCGCGCGTGTACGTGTGCGGGTGTGGGTGTGCGTGTGTGTGCGTGCCAATGAACGCATACTCCAGCAACATTCTCAGGTTGTAAAGGAAGCTACATGTACAACAGGGTGGGACGATGGCCTCCTTGTTCCCGTGACATTCTTGAGGAATTTGCTTTTCTAGCTGAAGGCACATTGACATATGAATGAAAAGGAGCAAGAGGGAACCCTATGTAATATATGTCAAATAATGGTTCAACTTGAGAGTTGTCATAGATTTTTCTCTTCTAATGTTGTCATGGGAGCATCCCACTCAATGGGCTCATTTTGCCTATGCTCCTACATCCAATGAGAAGGTAACACTGCCCAGGTAGCGGTCAGTGGCAGAATCATTGATGATGCCCTTGCCATTGAGTTTGCACTGTATTTGGATGTGAGTGTCGTACTGCACTCCGGAAAAGCGCACAGCCACAACTGGTGAGGAGTAGTTTACCTGGGACAGGTGAGACATGGGAGGTTTAGGTCAAGACTTGACAAGCATTATCTCAACAAAACAAATATGATGAACAATGACATGAATTCGCAAAGCAGTTTATGCAGAAGGGATGAAACCCTTACTTACATGCCTTAGCTTCCCATAATATGGATAGTACTTCAGGTCAAAAATGCTTTTAGGAAAGAACTGGAGTTCTCCCAGGGCTTCCGGTGGCCCTTTCTGAAAGAATGAAAAGTCACATTCTCTTGACTCAAGCCTAAATCATATTTTAACTGTAATGACTGTGGCGCTTGCAGACAATCTGTCAATTTCAGCGTGGGTCACAGTCGTACGATGAAGGATGAATTAGGCTTTACAGTAGCAAAGTATCATTAGTTCAAAGATAGTGTTATTCCCAGTTTATGGTTGAGTCAAAGTGGCAAAAATGCTGTACCTTAACTCCACAAGTCACATTTATTGGCTTGCCTTGACCAGGTAGGTACCCAAGAATCTGCAAGAATACAAAATCACACATAATTGTCATCTCAAGATGTGTACTTTTAATGATGTGTTGGTATTGTTTTATGTTTTTGTTTATGCATATAGAATCTTTACATCAAGCAGAGACAATTCCTGTATACACATTTTTAAGTATTTCAAATACCACTCAAAGGTTCATTCATACAATTAATTATTGTGATGTTTAAAAGAATGCTAACTAGACAGAATTGAAGCTGAATATGTTTATGCCATCAGGAGTTTAGTCTCTCTCCAAAATGTCCACAAGAGGTCACTGACATTGTGAAAATTGGAAGGTCTTACACAGTAAAATCCTGAGTGTTAACTCTACTCTGAAAGTGCAAAAATGGGGAAAACCCAGCATTTTGCTGTGTACTGGCCGACAAATAGCTCCATGATGCTTGCGTTATGTGTATTAATGTACTCTGATATTCTGTAACAGCATGACAGCACGAGACATAGCCTACTAATAACATTTAATTGCACTTGTCTTACTCTGTTCATTCGTAGGAGGATGCATGGCTTTCCCTGAGAATAGCCATAGTTGTGGTCCTGGAGACCCGAACAGTCCCCCAGCCAGGACCTCTTGAACTGACATGCTTTTCGCTCTGCACTCTCCTCCAAGTCCTCCTGCATGGAGTACCTCTCCTGTCCACAGGGGATATTCTTGCGCTCCTGAGCACCGTCATTATATGCTGAAAGTGTGAAACAGTGCGTGTGTGTGTGTGTGTGTGTGTGTGTGTGTGTGTGTGTGTGTGTGTGTGCGCGCGTGTGGGGTGGGGGGGGGGGGGGGGGGGTGGGGGGCATGGGGGGTATTGGGTAGGAGAAAGAGAGAGAGGGCATAAATAAGCAGCAGCAATGCCCTGCCAGGGCCAGGCCTCTGATTAAGGCAGCCTGACAAAAGCAGGGTGTGTGGAGGAAGAAAAAATAAAAAGCAGCATTCAATGGCTGTGCTCTAACACCACAAAGAGGCTTCCCTTCCCAGAATGCCCTGCAAGAAGCAGTTGGAATAAGGGACAAAGGTAGGGGAGGTGGGGGCAAGAGGATTAACTCACTGTGTAGCCACTAGATTTCAACACACACCCAACAACCTTGTAGCTTCTTCTTCCGTCACTAAATTCTATCACCTCTATACCAACTGTATTATATAGTGTCCGACTCACGCTTCAGGTATTCGTCCAATGCCCTTGCATATTTCTTCCAGGTCCTGCGTTCAGAGGCGTTGAAGGCGATCTCGTGGCCTTCGAGGTGTGGGGCCATCGTCATACCTGCCAACGGAGACCCACAGACAGTCAACTGTGCCAACACTGGACTGGAATTGACACACGCAGGGGAGGTAGAAGGCAGGAAGAGGAAGGTGAGAGGTAGTGGGTAGGGGTGTGGTGGCAGTGGAGGTTGTATTTACCTGGGGGCATCACTCTGTCGTTATAGGTTGGATGGTAGGGACTAATGGACCACATGAGGCAAAACATACAGCCACAAAACATGGCCGCCAGAAATATATAAAGTGTAGAGTAGAAGAGGAGGATGAGACCTAAGAGGAAGGAGAGAGAAACAGAGAATGATGTTAGAGGGTGTGTGTGTGTGTGTGTGTGTGTGTGTGTGTGTGTGTGGGTGTGTGTGTGTGTGTGTGTGTGTGTAGTGCGTGGGTGTGGGTGTGGGTGTGGGCGGGCGGGCGGGGGAGTCTAACTGGTAAATACAGTATATGTTATGGATTTAAAAATATCTAGCATGTGTTCAAAAGATTTATATGAAATTAAAGTGTGTCCAGTTCTGTGTGTCCTATCTGGACTCCAGCCACTGTCCTTCCACTAATTTGTTTAGTCATACAAAAGTGCTTTCTCTCCGTGTCTGGAAATATAATGATGTGTTTTAAAATCAAAACCCACTGCGATCATCTCACATGAGGAAACCTGCATACAGAGGAAACCCTAAGAACTAGCATTGTTTAAATTAACAGTCCATTAGCAACCAATCAAACCAAACGTGCCCTAAATTAAATGGCTTTTGCTGTGCGGGCAATTTCACAGGGGACTGGTTGCAGCCAGCCTTGCGTCCCCGGAGCGACAAAGGCCTTTCTGTTTAAGCTCAGTGAGAATTCTCCCAGCTGTCCTTTCACTCAGGAACACAGTGAACCTCCGGTTGCCATCGTAGTGAAGGTCTTTTGCAGTCATAGAGGCCCAGCCAGCTCCAAGGAGCCCCAATCACCCCACTCTGGTATTGTGTCCCCTCTTACACACTCCTCTCACAGGATACACATCACAGACTTCAACTCAGGCCTTTTCTTCCTCGGACACATGGGCCCCACGTCTTCACGAGTGTGCACGCACAGCGGTTATGCTTCTGAAATGAGCTTCTAGGCCTGACTCTTCCTTGTTACGTATCCCAGCTTATGCCATTAGAACAAGTGATGCCTGGGGTGTTTTCTCTATGCTCAACGTGCTGTTGGTTTTGATTGTTCGCCGTGTTGTACAGTGTCACACAGCGTCACACAGCCACTAGCCTAGAATACCAAAAGGCTGCTCCATCATCAGTGACTCAACAAATCCCTCTAGGCATCCACCTCTGCCAAGAAAGTTTCTTAACACGCCGTGGAGCTCTGAGAAAAAACACTGGAGCATCTCTACGTGTTTGACTGCAACTGTGGGGCTGCGAGCATGCTAAGGTCAGCTATGGGGTCGCTGAGGCTTTGGGAAAGAGGCAGTGGAGAGCAGGCTAAGATGTATGAGGAATGTGGTTCCTGGCCAGTGCAAGGCCCAGAACAGTGCTCTCCCACTGGGGCTGCGTCCCCAGGCAGTCTGTTTTTGTCGGGACAGCTCTGACTTGTCCACGCACCTATGTAAACATTGAGCTTGAGGACACACACACACACAGCACAGTGAGGCGAGTCTGTGGACCGGGGAGCCATTTCAATCCCCCTCAAACATCCCCGAGTGCATCTTCTAAGAACAATAAGCCATCAAGACACCATGTTTGTTCTCGATCAGTTGAGACTGCCAACTGCTGATTACAACTGAAATACACTCAACTGTATATGACAGAAACATGTACGAAGTATCAGTGTAGCAGATTTCTGAAAGTATAATATAATATATTTGTTTCTGACTTTCAGATTTCTTTATGTATAAAGAATCCCCCCTCCCACCCCCCAAACCAACAGACACAGACACACACGCGCGCGCACGCACGCACGCACGCACGCACGCACGCACGCACGCACGCACGCACGCACACACACACACACACACACACACACACACACACACACACACACACACACACACACACACACACACACACACACACACACACACACAGATCAACTTACCCCAGCTCTTTCCAGAGCGACCCATGAATTCGTTGGTCTCTGCATTCCACAGGTACGTCTTGACGGCACCTATTTGCTGGTACAGTGTCCTCTGGGGTATAGGCTTGCGCTTCCATTTTTCAAAGTTCAGGTCCTCCTGCTCCAGGGGCTGATGTTCAGCCAGTGTCTCCTGCTCCTCTTCCATGCCATGTCTGCCGTGAGATTTGGGATGCCGCTGAGAGGGAGACACAAGAAATGGGAAAAACTCTGAAAAAAAGTTCCTGCCGCACATTCTTGATCGTTTTCTTTTTTTTTTTTTTTTGGTCAACCTAATTTCTTTGGTATATTGACAGCCAATTTGGTAAAAGATTTGGTACAAATATTGCAAAGAATTCTATCTATTTTCTTTTCTAAACTACAACACCAAGAGTTTTCCTCGATTCGCACTGCATGTTCATGAATATTGCACTGATGGTCCCGTCCTCTGTTTCAACAAATTATAACCCCGCTGGGGACCTTTCTGGCCCTCTTTGGGAGAGATGATCCTCTCTGATTGGACCCTCCTGCTCAGAGAAGCAGCTGCAGACAGCAGAGTTGGGGGGTCACTTTGACAGCCAGATGTTACACATGCACTGACTCTGCGTTCACAGGCCAGGACACATCCCCAAGGAACCATGGGGTGCTTCATAATGTCACCGCAACTTCAGTTCCTGTGTGAAGTTGTGTCTTCGGGATGTCTTTGCGTTTAAAGTATTCAGATAAAGATATGTTTTTGTGCCTTTGAAAACTATGTAGGCCTATAAAGTGTCATAGAATCCATAATGTTATGTGTTAAACTATAGCCATTCATAATGTACTTATTTTAATTACTAGGAGGCAATAAAAACTATGACAAATAATGTTTCTACAATTATCGACATAAACTGTATGTGATTTCAGTTTCCTTCTTTAGAGGTGGACTTACTCTGTGTGTGGGATGAGGTTTAAGGGCCTCTTCTGCCCCTCCCTCCGTGGCATTGGACTCCATGAATCTTCACAGAGGGAAAGGTACTTGTTAAACCAATCACATCTACCGTTCCCTTCGAATTAAAGCGGCACATGGTGGCATCTGCACAATTGTTAAGCTACACATACCTAGCATTGTGTCTTTTCCAGTCAAACTTTAAAGTAATTTCACAACAAATGCAAGAGATTTGGGTTGTTAAAGGAGTAGTTCACCCCCGAAATGACTTTTTTTTCTTCTATCGATTAACTCGCCCCATGCATGGAGGACTTAAGGTCTATATTTTTAGTTTTTGTCGCATTCCTAAGCCAATAATTTTATGACCCCCAGTGGTTCCCTATGGAGACACAAAGCGTCTCCTCTTGTGTCTCCTATACTGGATACATTAGGGTCTTTATTATTATTATCATCATCAAATAATTGGCTCAGGGAAAAGGAAAAGAAAAACTATCCATTATTCAAGTATCCATGGGGTGAGTAATTCATAAGTCATTTTGGGGGTGAACTAGGCTACTCTCCATTAACTCTATAGGCTATTCCAAACTCTATTTTGAGTAGCTATTAAAGTACTACAATTATGCAAAAACGAACATACCTGAGGTTTTCTTTGCAATGAAAACGTCGATTAAAATCTTGAAGCCCGCTTTACCCCTGCAGGAACGAAGTCTAAGTTGGTCAAAAAGTAATTGGGGATTTCATTAGAAAGTTTTGCGCACGCGATGGGACCCGGGCATCGGATAACCTCCTCTCCACTAGGCGCAAAGCATCATAGTGAATGAATGCTCGAGGGAGCAAAACTGGGGGGTGGGATGGAAAGTGCTTTTTTTTTTTGGATCCCCGAAGACCTTTTGGCAACGGCCGGGGCCGATGATGCACTGCACTGCATTCTACACACGCACACCAACACCCCCATTGTCCGTTGAGCTGGACTGACTGCGGCTGTAAGCCGCGCCGCCTGAAAACAATATTTATAGCTTTACAGTATCTCATCACAACGTGCTGTTGTCAATCACCGCCTACCCAAATTGTGTAGCCTATTGATTGAGTTTTTAAGGGTTTTCTAAAGTACGCCTACGTTTTAC
>NC_137824.1:47750601-47843101 GCF_963921795.1 Nannobrachium achirus | reverse complement strand
CTGCCTAGTACCAATGACATCATCCAGTGTGCATTCTTTCCAATGAGAAAGGCTGTAGTTTTGATTAGCTTGGAATCCCCATCGATGATGTCATTGGCAGGCAGGTTTCTGAATTGTCCATAGCCCACCTTTGAGACTCATTATACAAAGATAGTGCGTGAAAATGGCTGATGTGCTCCTGAAGGATATAGACCTATAGGCTAACAGCCAGGCTGCCCAGGCAGTATTATTATTTTTCACATAATCAATAACAAAGTGCTCACATAAATACAGGGCATGACGTTAAGGCTTGTTCTGTTGGCCGGGACAACTAATAAATCTTTATGGACAAGTTCATTAAAAATGTATTTGTCCGTTGGACAAGTGGCTCTTGGTTTCCACAGACTAAGGACTGTGGAGTGGAGGGGGCCAAGGGGGGTCTATTTATTTTTCAAACAACAACAAAAACAAAAAGAAATGACTGAAATGGCAAATTTATATCTGGATAAGTCACTTTTGTGCCTGGACAAGTGAATGGGAAATGTGCTTGTCCAGAGGACAAGTGCCTCAAAAAGTTAATGTCAAGCCCTGCGTAAAAACATACAAACAATAGGCTACTTTATGATGGCTAAAACGATTATTGCAGCGCATTGAAGTAGACATACCATATGAAGTAGACCATGTTGTCAGAAAAGTGTCACTCAGCGTAATTGTGAAACTTGTTGTCATAGCCTGAAGTTAATAGGGTGCAGTTAAACTGACTGTCAAACCTAAGCATGACTTTTGTTTGTATTAGCAGTGTAACTGGTTTAAAACAGCTTGGTCTAGTGGTATTTTAAGAAACAGGCACTACAGGTAACTAGGTAATTTACTTTGAGATTGTTTTGTTTATCTCTGAAGTTAATGGCAGTTTGCCAGGGTGTTCATGAGAGGAACATCATCTGAGCATATTATGGAATATACACTCACATTCCATACAGAATGCATCGTTGTACCTTTGCAATACCCCCATGTGGGGTAGGGGACAGGTTAAGTGTCTTCTCAGTGTCTCCTGTCCCCTTTATTACACTGGTTATAAAGTGGACAAAATCTATCTGGTCTCTCCCAGTCAACAGAAGTAGACTATACACCACTTCAAACTACACATGTTTTTTGTTTGGATGCTAATTGTAAATTCACATTTATGTAGCATTTAATTTAGTCATGCACAGTCTTGCAGTGAAAAATTGTTGTCTACCTAGGGATACACTGATGTGACATTTCTGTCCGATACCGATAACCGATGTCAACAAGGCTGTTATGGTCGATAACCGATATTTACCGATGTCGAATATATGTGCAAAAACAAGTTCCGATTTTGTACTGCCTGAAAAAGGCATATAAACACTTATTAAAAAGCAATGTCTCTTTACCCCTCTCCCCCCAAAAAACGTAGGGTACACCTTATTGAAATTCTAACATAAACAGCTTGAATGTAGCCTTTTTTTATTAAAAAAATGACCAACTTGCCTTTTGAAAGCTTCCCCAAAAAACACTTGATTGAATCTGCTTCCTTCAATCACCACAAAAGGCTTTTTTTCCCAGCTTGACATAATTATTATAAAATAAAATATCGGTTAAAACCGATATATTATTTTGATATCGGTTCAGTATCGATATTGCAGTTTAAGGCCAACATCGGTCGATACCGACATGATGGCAGATTCATCGTGCATCCCTATCTACCAGGTTCCTTCAAGAGGAGGAAGAGGAAATCCATCATGGTCACAGTGATGCTGCTCATTGTATCTGTACTTATCCTCATCTTTGGCCTGGCAGCCACTACCAGAACACAGAACATCACAGTGGGTGGCTACTATCCAGGAGTTATTGTGAGTGACATTTAGCGACAAGCATCATGCATAAAGGCGAAGGCCCCCATGCTGTGAATGTCCACACTGAACCAAAGTGTTTCCATTGAGCTCTTCCTGCTCCTGGACTCTGATGTGCTTAATTACCAATGGTCTCTGAGGGGTGAATTTTCCCCACATTCATTATTCAGCATTACTGGCATTAGAGGAAAAGTGAGGCAAGTGCTCCTTGTTCATAAATGTGCTTTCTTCACAGTTCAACAGCCTTAAGCATTCTGACTCAGGGAATTGTTGAGGACCTACCATAATATACAGAAGAGTAGTTGGGCTTTATATTTGAGTATTAATGATTGATTGTGATTATGTTTGTTTGATTTTATCCTTATATTACTGTTCTAACAAATCAAGTTGAGTCAAATTATACAGATGTACTAATCATTTTACACTTTATTTACATAGCACCTTTGATACAAAACATGCAGCTCAAAGTGCTTTATATTAAAGGCAAGAGAGAGAAAAAAAACTGGAAACTGATAGAGGGTTAATACGAAATTTAGATGATTATAAAATTAAAAATGTAATGAAATAAAATGCCTTAAAATTGTGAGACATGGTGCGAAATATATGTTTTTAATAAGATTTGTTTTTCTAACAACATTTCCTCTCATTTCAGCTTGGGTTTGGTTCTTTTCTGGGAATTATTGGAGCTCATTTGATAGAGAACAAGAGGCAGATGGTAAGAGGATTTATATTACCTGTCAAGATCACTTACAGTGCTGCCATGTCTGTTATGTGCCATTATAGTCATACAGAACACTAAACGTGATCACTCCAAAATGGAATTAATTCTAAGAGTTGTCGATTTACAAGCTTTCTGAGCTTGTAATGTAATAAGTAAGTCTTGCTGAGCCATGTGGCTCTTAGAGCAGGAGTCTATTTCCTCTTCCCGTAGCGCGAGGTGGCTTAATGTACAAGTACATCCCCAGCCATGATGTTGTACAAGTACACCCCCGGCCTGGACTTGATACTACTGAGTGCCAAGCAGGGAGGCATTGGATCCCATTTTTATAGTCATCGGTATGACCCGGCCAGGGAATCGAACCCTGACCTCCCAATCTCAGGGAGGACACTAACCACAAGGCCACTGAGCTGCTTTGTGAGTTTGTAGATCTGCTACTGTCTAAAATATTATATTTCTGAGAGACAACCTTTAATAACATTGTATGGCACAAAATATTTTCAGATGGGGGTCCGTGGCCCAATACACATTAATTTGGGGGTCCTTGACATGAACACGTTTGAGAACCACTGGTGTAACAAACCCTACCCAGGTCCAGAGGACCTGAGGTGGTTGTTGGCCTGTCAGGGAGTTTGACTGTGTGTGTATCAGAACAAGGATCCTGTGCCTCATGCGAGATGCAGCCAGAAATAGAAGGTTGTAAGCGGAGGAGGACAGATGTCCACACTGGAATGTGCGGAAGGAACTGCAGATGGGGAAAGAGCAGTGGGAGCTGCCATGCAGGGTCTGCCACTCTTGAAATGAAGAATGGGTTTGTAGTGTGATACCCTCTGCTTTCCCATAACCCCAAGCACAGACAGTCTTGAGTGGATATTTAGCCTAACTGCAGACCCACTCTCTGCAGAATTTTCCACAACAGAATGAGCTATTGTTAAGTATATGGCAGCTGAACTAAATGTGACCTGTAGTTTATTACATTGGTATGATTAGGCTACATGAAACATACATTACCAATAATATATTTGGCAAGTCACATAGTGGACAGTACATGCAAATTATATATTTTGTACTTGCAAATTATATATTTTGTTTAACTTTTCATTTAGATTTACTTGCAAAATGATGTAACCAAACTATTTTTGATCCAGGGTTATTAATAAATGATATTGCTCTGATGCAGTACATGATATAAATAGAGCGCTTAGTTGGAGAGGCTCCATCCCTATCGGCGTCCTTTAGGTTGTGGTTTGCATTGTGCAGTTGGTTACAAGGATCGTGAATTAGTAACATGCTGTAGGTGTTAATTCAGAAACGTGGTCTTACACTGTTCTGTAGAATTTGTTACGCCACAAACCTCGCTCCCCACTAGCTGGGGTAGCCGCAGACGGGGTGGGGCGACGTGTAATTGAATATGTTCCAGCTTTCACTGAAGAGTGAAAGGAAGGGAGTTAGGAGAGGAATGGGAGAAGCGGGCGTCACAGTGCCTATGAAGTGGGCACAGTGCCAACCATGTCAGCCACATCACACATTGCCTCATTTTTTGGAAGCATCCAGTTAGTGTAGCAAGTGGTGTGTATGTTGTGTATATAAATGTATGCATGCGTTTTAAAGGAGTAGCTCACCCCAAAAATGAAAATGTCTCTATCGATTACGATTACTCACCCCATGGAGACTGGAGTTCAATAATAATAATAATCATAATAATAAAATCGTATTCTTAAGATAATAATTTAAAGCTATACTGTGTAGGTTGCTCACCTAGAGGTCAGTAGCTCTATAGCAAACCGCGGTCGCATCCGCGTCTTTCGGCCGGTTTTCGCCGCGGACCGGGCCTCACACCCCCGCGTCTGCCTCCACCTCGCCGAGATCTATCTTTAGAGGGGTCCCTGGTTCCTGTGCGTTCAGGCATTCCGGAGAAACGGACTCCTTCACCCGAGTAAATGCTGTTGTTATGTTGAGGCAAGCTACACGGCCTACAAATATGGCCGCCGTATTGTGATAGCGACCCCACTTCAAGATGCGCTGTGATTGGCCGGCAGTGTATAACCCTCACTGTGATTGGCCGGTAGTGTATGATGACGTAATTTTGCCGGGAAATCCCGCCCCTGTCACGGCTAAGTAGAAAACATATAAAGAGAAGGCTTCAGAAGCTGAAAATAACGGAGTGGATGTTCTAAAACTTTAGCGATTTAACAGTTAGGACAATTTTAAGATTTGTTTTATAAAAAAAGTTACATGGTATAACTTTAATTATAATAAATGTAACCCCTTGGGGGTACATTTGATGGAGTGTCTCCAACTGGAATCAATGGAGTAAATTTATTATAATCAAATTATCGTCTTAAGAATGCAACAAAAACAAAAAGATATTATTGAACTCAAGTCTCAATAGGGTGAGTAATCAATAATGAAAGTCATTTTGGGAGTGAACTACTCCTTTAATTTACAGACACCCAGACATTGGTCTAACATTGTTTTTCCAACCTTTTTTGGGTAAGAAAAGGTGAAAAAGCTCATAATGCGTCACATTGTGATATAATGTATTATTTTGTGACATACTGTATAATTTTTTTATTTTATTTTTCAGAAATAGAATGGCAGGTGGTTAACAGACATCTTGTTCTGTATTCAGTGGAACAGCTAGTGTTGGAAGTTATTTCAAATTAAAACTTAGAGTTTGATATAATTTGAAATAATAAAACATGACTATATACAATACTGAATATCACAAAAGTGAATACACACCTCTCATTTTTGCAAATATTTAAATCTTTTCATGGGACAACAATGAAGAAATTACACTTTGATACAATGTAAAGTAGTCAGTGTACAGCTTGGATAACAGTGTAATTTTCATTGTCCCCTCAAAATAACTCAACACACAACCATTAATGTCTAAACCGCTGGCAACAAAAGTGAGTAAACCCCTTAGTGAAACATTTCCAAATTGTGCCCAAGTGTCAATATTTGTGTAGCCAAAATTACTAACCTTCTTGGGCATGGAGTTCACCAGAGCTTCACAGGTCGCTCCTCCACCCTCCATTGATCGGTGGTCGTGCTTGCATAACGTCTTCAGACTAACCAGTGGTAGAGACCGCGATGTGTTCCGCTGTGTGCTTTGAGTCTAGGATGTACAGGCCATGCTACACACACACACACGTTTTGCTATGGCAAAACACTGATGAAAAAGGCTACAGACATATGACATCACTAGACAAACATGATGCTACGTACACACATTTTGCTATGGCAAAACGCTGAGGGAACTCTATGGAGCGGTTTACCACCGCTCAAAAATAGATATAAATACTGTTCCTACGAAACAGTGTGGTCTTGCTGCTCCCTCATTGGTTAAAGGCCCTGCCTTTGTATTGTCGGTCATTTTTTTAGGAGAATAAACTTGGTCTATAAAGTTTTGGTATAACATACTGGTCTTGCCTTTCAGACAAGCCCACAACTAGAACTACACTCTGTCGAGGTGCCAACTTGCGCCTAACGTACAAGCAGGCCACACACGGCCTACTTGTGTGCAAGCAGAGAGCGCCACGAGGTGTGCGCTGCTGGCCTCATGGGATCTTAATGAAGACATTACCAAGAACACTCTTATATACCAAACTCTGCTGACATCACCAGTGGCATCACCAGGAATGCTGGTCCCTCATTGGCTGTTAATGATGAGACACTGACATACATAATGTACATAGATTCCCACTCCTCCATTGAACTCTATGCAGGACATTTTTTTGGTTTTGGCTTGATCAATCTCTCGAGACAGAGTCAATGATGGAAGAGAGACAGACCAAGTGGGCGTCGCCCTTACTTTGATGATGTGGTTCCCAGATTGAGTCTTGATTGACATACATACCTACATACATACCGGTACCTACATACCTACATACATACATACATACATTCCCAGAATCCCAGCTGTTTCAGGGCTACAGTCAAAAAAGGGGGACATCTGCATACCCAGCCGATTACAGTACTTGCGCGCTCTGCTTACGCAAGTAATTAAATATTTGCGGAAATGAGAGGGGTGTACTCAACTTTGTGAGATACTGTAAGCAGACTAATAAAATTAAACCATTACTCCTATTTAACAACTTTTATTCTTCCTGTTGTTTCTTTCACAGCTGGTGGCATCAATTGTTTTTATTAGCTTTGGAGTCGTGGCTGCCTTCTGCTGTGCTATTGTTGATGGAGTATTTGCTGCACGGCACATCGTAAGTACCACATTGTATAACACTTCTATTTAATTAAGTAGATTATGGTAATAACATGAAATAAATAATACATACTAGACTGGCCCTTTTGGGGAATACACTCTCACCCATTGTGCAAAAGACGATGCACACAGTCCACCTAAACATCCATTTTTTTCTGTGCTTAAAAACGTCCCTCCGTTCTCCACTCCCCATGCCTAACCTAACATGTAGACGAAAATCAGTGAGTGGAGAAAAGGGCGTTTTTCCGAATCACTGTGACTGCAATTATTTTATAGAGAGGATGGATCTCTTCTCTAACATATGAAAAAAAAACTAAAAGACTTCCAATGAGGTTTTGGCGGTGTGGGCTTTCGAAAAAAAAAGTATGTTTACACAAGATGTAGTGTCACAGCAGCCTGCATTGACATAGGAATGAGCCTGAATGCATATCAATGATCTCCAGTAGTGAAAGCGAAGTGTGTGTGACGTCATTAAAATGGTGTCCCCCAAAACATTAAATCACCAATACAACACTGGTTGTCATATTATTTTTCTCTCTCTACTGCCCACCCCACTTCACAAGTTCTTCCAGCGCCCCTGAATGACACCTCTTTTATTCTGAAAATACAGTATGTATTGATTAAAGTTTAGATTTTGTTGCTACTGTGTTCTTTTTCTTCAGTGTTTGCTTCTTTGGCTCATACCCTTTTATTACAGTTTACAGTTTAGGCATTTAGCAGACGCTTTTAATCCAAAGCGACTTACAATCAGCAGATAACATCACAATAATAAACAAGATAATATGTCAGTACATCATCAACAATATAACAAATGCAAAAGGATATCTATCTAGAAAAACACCATATAATCAAAGTTCTAAAAAAACATAAAAAACAAAACAAATGCTAACTAGCTTCATGTATTCATTGATTTTTCTGTAGTGCTACCAATGCTACCAAAAATAGACGAGTATGTAGTATATATCTCTGTACAGGTATGTATTCACTGAATGTTTGAGTAACGGCTTGTTGTACCACAGGATCTAAGGCCATTGTATGCTGGTCGCTGTGACTACCATTCCAGTGAGACTGCATCTGACCGTGACGTAAGAAACACACGTGTTGCTTTCAGATTACTGAAACAGGATGGAGTGTTAAAGAAGGTTTTAGAAATCCTGCTGAAAACATGTCCTGGGGTGGGAATTCTTTGTCTACATTCCAAAGTCTTGACATTATAGACATGGTAAATAAATGTCTGGTGAATGCCAAGTTGAATGTGGATAGGGACCATTGTTCATTAGGTCTGAGAGTCCTCCAATCGGACTTAAAGTGTTTGTTTGCACTTTAGGTACCCTGCCAACTAGCACGCATGTCCTGCAACCTGCGTGTGAAGAGCAACACCTGCTACTGCTGTGATCTCTACAATTGTGGGAAGTAAGTATTTTACACCCCGACTTGGTGCATCAGCACCTGCTCTTGCTCGCTTTTCCAGTGGTGCAAAGAATTTAGACTTCTTTGTTATCTATATTATATTGTTTGAATGTTTGAATTTAGAAAAGTTTAACCCATTTAGGCCTAGAATTATGGAATGCTTTAACCAGTGAAAAATAGCAGATATACAAGCTCACAGCGCGGCACCGAGTGCCGCGCTGCGAGCTTGTAGATCTGCTATTTTTGAAAAAGTCGTGAAAATGTGTGAAAATCTTTGAATATATGTATTTTCAAAGCGAACGTTTGTAACTCAAATTTTGCTTCTGGGGGTTCCCTGGAACTAAATATTTTGAGATGGGGGTCCTTGGCCAAATAAATATCATTTTGAGGGTCCTTCACATGAAAAAGTTTGAGAACCACTGACATAGTAGTATCTCAAGAACAGGCTAACTGAGCTCCAGTTAAGTGAAAAGGACCTTTTCTTTGACGATGGCTAGCCAGATTGCTGACATAGAAACATAGGTTTTTCAAAAAATCTTTGAAGGATTCAAAAGACACTTATAGAATCGGGTCAAAATTCTAATTTTCACGATCTTTTTTTTTTTTTTCAATAGTTAAAGCATAAAATAATGATACGCAATAATGTGTACCCGTTCTAAATTAATATAGATTTTTGTTATTTTCCTTGTTTGTTCATATATATATATATATATATATATATATATATATATATATATATATATATATTCTGGGCTCAATTGTATTCTTACCTATGTTTCAGAGAACATCCTCTTATTGGACTTCAGAATAAAGATGTTTTGAAAAAGTTTAGGAAATCGTCCATGATTTGGAAGTAGGTCCATTTCTTTTAGCCCCGCTCCCACCTCCCCGCCCGGTAGCCATTGATGATCAATCCATGTTGTTTTCACAGTGAATGTAATCACGTGTACAGTTTGCGTGCTTGTCATATAAACCCAACCCACCCATGGTAATAACATGTTGTTAGATGGCATCTCTCATGCATGTCCTGGCTCCTTTGTCTGTGTCCGCACACAAGACCAGGCGTCAACCAAGCTTACTTTCCTGCAGCTCTCTTAAGTGGTTTCTCCACCCACAATGGAAACCATTAGAGGTTTTATAGGCATAGATCTGTTCAATGTCTATAAATCAAGCTGTTCATTATGTCTGTCACTCAGTGCTGAAAATGTTGCCTGTTGGTACAACGGATATATTAGGCACATAACTAAATGCTATTAAAGCTGTGCTGTAAGTGAATATTATTTTGACATGTCCGTATTGTCTCATGCCCGATCGATGCCAGATTTTTGGGCACGATTATGGAAAGTCCTAGGCCACCATTTACAGATTTTTTGACCTACTGTATATTTTGTCAAAAATGTAACATTTTCGAATCGGTCTGAAAAACATAGACTTGATAAAAGCTTGAGAACATTTAACTTATAAGCAAAACATAAAAGTAAATAAAACAAAACTTTTTTGATAGAAATGAAAAATATTTTACTTAACCTTATTTAACCATTTAAATTACATTTTTCAAAAATGCCAGATCGACAAGCAGATCTACTATTTTTGAAAGATTTTGGCAACATTTGAAAATGTTCATTTGTAATGACATGCTCGTGACATAGAGACACCAGGTTTAATGTGGTAAAATAATCGGGACACATTGGCAGCATAATCACCAATGTTGTTCCGAAAAGTCCACATTATAGATATCATATCGGCCAGACCAATATATCGGTCCATCCTGTCTTACTTGCCATTTCCCTGTTGCTTCTGCCCCACTGGGCCAGCCGGGTGGAGGTGATGGGCGGCTACCATGAATATACAGAGGTTAGGAGTTGCCAGGACGTGGTGCACCTTTACCATCTGCTGTGGTCTGCCACCATTCTCAACATCATCGCCCTCTTCCTGGGTATCATCACTGCCGCAGTGCTGGGCGGCTTCAAGGACATGGTAAGTCAAGACAATGATATAATTACCACCGCCGCGGAAAGGGAGTGCATTGATCACTTCCAATAATGATCACCTGGATCACAAATGTGCCCGAAAATAACCGCCTTTACGCTCACGTACTCAATCCGTGTGACTTCGGCCCGAATAAAGGAGAACTCGGGTAGTTTTTGTAGTTCTTATCGTCACTGTCGGGCAGAAACCTCGTACCTCCAAATTTAAAATGTGTAATTTTTTTCACAAAGTAAAGCACTGCTTCATCATACAAGGGCATCGCACAAAAGTAGTGAAAACAGCCGATCTACAAGCACACAATGCCTCGCGGTGCGAGGCGTTGTGTGCTTGTAGATCGGCTGTTTTCACTAGTTTAAATCATTTTAAAAATGATAAACACAAAACAAACGGTTTTGGACATACAAGGTTTCCACCCGACAACGACGTTATGTATGCCCAGACTGCCCACTGTGCATTTTAATGTCTTGGTGTGAATATGCTGAGAAAACTGAAAACTAATAGCCTTCACCCTTGATTTGTCTCTTGCTCTCAGACGCCCTCCCCTGACTCAGAAACATGTGAGACAGAGGCAGTCGCAGCCCCTCTCCCCTCAGAGCCTCCAGCCCATAGACCCACTGTCAACCCCTACTACAACACTGCCCCCTGTCTGCCACCCTACACTGCCTATGACCTGCAGGTAAGCCTGTCATTCTCTTGATGTTTTTGACGTTTCCCAAACAGTGGGTCAGGACCCGTTTGTGGGTCACAGACCGATTTTTGTGTGTCACGACTCGAGTAATAAATCCCAATTTCTATTCCTACGTAAAGAAATACATATTTCATAAGATTTCCCCCTCCCCCCAAAAATCACTTTTTAAATCATTTTTTATCAATTTTAGAACAAACAAATCAAAGAAATTCCATGAAAAATAAAAAAATACAAAATCATGAAAAATAACAATAATTAGCTGATCTACAAGCTTGCAACGTGGCGGGAAGCGACGCATTGCTGTTTTCACTAGTTTGTGTCCCGGGCAAACTCTCTTTTGGGTCTCAAGCTGAAAGGTTTGGGAACCACTGGTCTATTTTATATAAGTGTGTGTGTGTGTGTGTGTGTGTGTGTGTGTGTGTGTGTGTGTGTGTGTGTGTGTGTGTGTGTGTGTGTGTGTGTGTGTGTGTGTGTGTGCGTGCGTCTGTGAAGGACTATGTGTATTATATACAGTTTATCCAAATGGTGGCTTATGCTGACACTGTTGAACTTTCTTGTGTAAGACAGTCAAACTGGTGTTAAGGGATGGGCGTTTGGGCATTTTGTAAGTGTGTTCACATGGAGAGTTGAATGGTTAAACATGGTTAAACGTAGCATGATGTCGTACTATAGATATACTGACATCAGCAGTACTTGAATACAGTGAATTGTGAAATATTCCATGAGAAAGATGCGAAACCTTGTAAATAAATAGCCGAGCAGCTCACAGCGCCTCGCAACTCGTCTCGAGCTGGTAGATCGGCTATTCTCACTATTTATCTGTGGAACAGAGTCAAACTAAATCTAATGTCCCAACTCCTACAATTCCAAGTACTTGTCGGGGTGGGGGTCCCAGGGTGGGGGTCCCGGGGTGGGGGTCCCTCCCCAGTTCAAATATTATTTTTGGGGGAGTTGCGGCCTGAAAAAGTTGAGAACCACTGCTATAGAGTACATGGCGGCCAGCAACAATGCATATTTGATAACATCCGTTGGATGAATGCAACAGGATAATGTGAACGTTGCTGCACTCATAGCTGTGTGTGTGTGTGTGTGTGTGTGTGTGTGTGTGTGTGTGTGTGTGTGTGTGTGTGTGTGTGTGTGTGTGTGTGTGTGTGTGTGTGTGTGTGTGTGTGTGTGTGTGTGTTTCCAGTTCAAGTCTGCTGCTGAGCCAATCAAGTCACATAGTCGTGGCAGAATGCTGCATCTGATCGCGAGGCGATGCAGCAGTTGCGCCCATTTCAATTCTGTCCATCTTCCGAGGCTTTGAGCAGCTGGTGGGCAGTTGGCTGTTTTGGTCAACTCAAAGCATCTTTCAGTTGTTGTTTTTCCCTATATGGGAGTGGATGGCACTTCCGGCCACCAATCGCAAGTTTTCAACTGTGTGACCGGACCTTTAATGTGTTAAATCCAGTCTGATAACTGCTGAAGGTCACTTACAGAATGATTGTGTAACACTTACACACAGTCTTGTATGAGTTACAATTATGTACAGTATTTTAATAATTTATTTATATGAGTTAATTAGTCCCAAACGGTTAGCGATTGTGCCTGGGTAGCTCAGTCGGTAGAGCTCTCGCCTTTGTACCGCAAGGTCATGGGTTCGATTCTGGGCACCGCCAACTCAGCGTATGAGTAGCACGACTTGGCAAGTCGTGCGGCAAGTACTGGGAGCTGATGGTAGGTGTGGCGCTCCACCTCAGCAGTCCATCTCCCAGGGGTCTAGCGCATTGTAACGGGGACAGACTCCCGCGTGTTACCGGCTGATACCGACAATAAGCCACTCCCGACCTACTTGTAGCTGGAAATGAAGCCGCTTCTGGGTTGAAGCTGCTCTTTGAAGCTGCTGTTCCAATTAATGGCCCAGCAGATGTCCCTGTTCGGTAGCAAAAAACCTTCAGCTCAATGGGAGTCTATCAGGATTTGGTGAACTTTAAACTTTATTTTCTTATCTTAATAAATGTTTTCATTAACACTTTCTCACATGGCCCTCTTCTAGTGCCACCATGAGACCGATTTTGGCAAAACACATTTTTGGACATTGCTCCTACAGATTTTGCCCAAAAAACACAGCGGTACACAGTATTTCTAAAGCCTTGTCATCAACATGGATCTGTCCCATTTCCCATATTCCCTCCTAATTGCCTACCATTGCCTTCCAAAGTTTGTGTATGCGACCTGACGGTCGTTTATCTCCCGATTAGGGAGTCTTACTGGTGTTTTCAGTCGCTAGTTTAAAGTCTTTGCGTTTAGTGAATCATGGTCACGTTAATTTTTAAAAGAATTATAAAGTAGGCTATGTTTACTAGGCTTTGTATTGCCTATACAGAGAGGAAGACCTGCCCTCCAGCCAATAGCATTCACTGGGTACCATTTCTGGAGCGGATATAGAAAGATGGCAGATTTGCACAAAATAGGCTTAATTTACGCTCTGTAGAAACCAATGGTGTGGCTCTGTCCATTTATTTTTTACAGTCTATGGTTGAAACATCTGATCCCCAATGAATAAATAAACAAATACATATTAATTTAGTAACAGTTTTCTGAGACAATTTGGCAGATGAGTGATGCATTAATAATGTATAGCAAGTGGTTTTCAAACTTTTCAGGCCCAAGGCACACCAAAGGGGCCGTTTTGTAAGCTTGCACCACAATTGTCCTTATTTAGATTAGAAAGGGGGGGGGAAAGTGAAAAAAGAATGCATCATGAAAATCATACACATCTATAGGCCTATATCCCTTTCAATTTCATTACGAGAATAATTTCTACAATAAAGTTCCTGCTACAAATGATGAAGTTGATATGTACCGAATGGTACATGCGTGTCGCAGTAACTGCCCTGTTTTAAACAGATTTAAAAAGTAATTTGTGGTAAAACCTTACATGAAAAGGAGCACTCTTATGTGGAAAAAATTTAATGACAAACGAAAATACATCCATTGAATGGTATAAGGAATATTGTAAACAGAAGTTGATGCAGTGATACTGAACAGGTGTAACAGGTGTGTGTGTTTTTCAAGTATTTTACAATGGTACACAGCCAGTCAGAATCGAGCAACGGGACTATCCATATTATAAATTGCAATAATAATGTGTGATGTCACAAAATCTCAAGGCACACCATGGACTTGTTTCACCGCACACCGTTTGTGAACCACTGATCTATAGATGTGATATTTTAATGATTTTTTTTGTCTGTGTTTGTAGGGCTCCAGTATGTTCCCTGACTCCTCAGCTCTGTCTGATGAATCCCAGTCTGGACCCAGTCATATGTGGCCCACTATGATCCCACCACGGTACTCCCCTCCGTACTACCCTCCAGATGAGAAGCCCCCACCATACAGCCCCTAACGCAGTGGCTATCTGGAGGTGGAGGTGGGGGGGGGGACACTCTACCTTCTTTTGACAGCTAAAATGGCAACTCGGGTGTTGATGGATGCTGTTAGAGCCTAAAACTTTTCCACAATCTTCCAAAGCAGCACTGTCAGAGCTGTGACATGTACAAAGAAACAAGAGGTGGGGCATGAGTCATCGTTGCTGTGACTGTGAGTGCCATTCATTGCAGAAGGCTGGAGGTAGGCTGTGAAGACGCATTCATCCCAACACAAGAGAACCCCTGGCACAACTTACATTGCACCTTGCGTGCACATGCAGAGAGAGACAGCCTTCTAGACTGTTCACATGTCTGCCTTAATAAGAGTTGACTTCCAGTGCAGCGCCTCTTTCTCACCTGGACATTTGTCTGTGAACAGACAATCTTTCAACTACAGCTCATGCTTAATGTTCGCCTGAATCCTGTCACAGGTGGTGCAGATGAAGGTTCTTTTGTGACGTGACTACTGTGGGGACGTGAGGGTGTGATGTGTCTCCTGCACGGGAGGCTCTCTCCATTCCGACATGTCGCCACTCCGAAATTGGTGCTGTGGTTAAGCTTGGACTTCAAAATGTAGATGTTTTCTTTTAATTATCCAATAGGGAGTGCATTTGCATTTCTTTGTTTTACTCCCATAGGGGTTAAGTTTAGGGTTAGGGTTAGAGATAGGGTTAGTGTCGGAATGGAGACATGTCGGAAAGGAGACATGTCGGAGTGGAGAGATGCACCCGTCTTGACTGGGTCTGACATTCAAACCATAGCTGGTGAATGTAGTGTATTTTCAGAGTTTGCGTAGGCTATTTAGTGTCTTTCTTAATTGACGGGCAGTTGGATGAAAGAAAAAAAGATTGTTATTGCCCAACTGTATTTTTTTCTGTAAATGTAAATGATGCAGTATTTAATGTTAGATGTAATACAGGTATTACATGCTTAGTACAATAAATACACAGTTGCCCTTTTAGCACATAAAAGCATAGTAGTAGCTTACGATTTAAATATTCCTTGAAATCATCTGTAGACAATTTTGCAGAGCAAAGTGTTTACAAGATATCCTGTTGTATTTAATTGTGAAGGCCAGCACCATAACATTACACTCCTAGCCCCTGTATTGTATCTTAACTACTGCAAAGGGAGTAAATATATAACCTCTCCCTCTCTACATAATATTACACTTAAAAGCAGAGGTGTGTTTGGTATGAGTCACAGATAAATAGCCAATCTCATCATAGTAAGGAACTGTGCTGGTTTCACTGACTTTGAACATGCCCTAGACTAAAATGTTTTCCGCCAAGGAGTGTATAATGATAGGCACTTAGTTCATGTCAGAGAAACTTTGTCAGCTTTAAAAAAAAATGTGTTTGTTTTTTACAGCACTTTTTCAGGGGCAGAAGAGGACTGTCTATTGTTTGTTTTTGCCATTAAATGCTGTTTCTGTCATTAATGTGGCATCTTTTTTCAAAATGAAAAACGAGATGCATTGATATAAAATGAAGACATTCTCAAGTAGAGGCTATAACAAGGGAAATAAAATCTTCACAACGCAAACTAGCTGCCAAAGTATTAATGGTCACCTGAACTTTATTTCCTGTTCCATTATATTTGTTTTGTCCTGCACCTATACCTTCTCATACCTACTATCAGGGTTCCCACACATTTTTACCAATTAATTTCCAAAACTTTTCCCCAGAATATTTAACCCGATTTCCAGGACTATATAACAATAATTCAGCTCAATAACAGGTCGCTTACTCCTATGCGCGATGCCCAAAGACAGGTAGTGTATGCCAGTGGTTCTCAACCTGTTCAGGCTGTGACCCCCAAAATAATCATGTTTTAACTGGGGACCCCCCCCCCCACACACACCCTGACGAGCACTAAGAGTAGAGGAATTTTGTATAAAACGGTTCTATTGCGTTGCGAGGCGTTGTGAGCATGTAGATCAGCTATTTTCACAATTTCTGCCTCTAATATTTGACAATTTGGCCAATGTTTAATTTGTCATTTCAAAGGTATTAACAAAATCAATAACCAAAGACAATCATAGCTATTTTTTTCAGGACCTTCCAGGACCCTTGATAAATTCCAAAACTTTTCCAGTACTGTTTTATTTTTTAATTTCAAAATATTTCCAGGAGTTTCATGACTGTGGGAACCCTGTACTATAGCACCCTCAGATATTTTTACTTTGGTACTAAGTGTCATTATAGTGCAGTTATTTATGTTAACCACATTAACCCTATTCCTTTACAGCATAGGTGTCAATCGTCCAGAAATAGCAGATCTACAAGCTTGTGTGTCGCGTGTTTTGTGAGATGCAGATTGTCTATTTTCAAGAACCCAAAGTGTAAAATAGGGCTTACATTGGTTATAGTAAAAAGAATAATTTACGAACAGAATAATCTCAATAGCTTATCTCAATGTGGTAAACAAAAAAAGTACAGGTTAAGTGACTATTCTAATATAAATTTCATCTGCTCTATAGCAGCTCTTAAGCCTCATTTATACTTTGTTGCATGCTGATGTGAATAGGTTTACAACTCTCTATGTTCCATTATGCATCATGTTGTGAGCTTGTAGATGTGCAATTTTTGGTGTAACATTGAGCACAACAACCAAGAATAAATCAGGCACTACAACTTGCTGCCTGGTACTACCTGCAGTTTTCAATCCCCTCCAGACATCTATTACAATTGAAAAGAGAACAAAGCCCTAATTTAATAATAATATGCACTTCTATGTGATAGTAATAATATATCAATTAATTTTCATAAATTAATTTTCATAAGTCAAACCTCCATATTAACTAGAAGGGAACAGTACATGAATTGTCAATAATGAATAACCACATTTTGAAATGTTTATTTAATTTTGTCCAACACTAAAGACCTAATAAATAAGTGTAGAAGAAAAATGTGGAAGTACAAAAGGGCTTGAGCACAACTATATACATATGCCATAGTTAATTTGTTTATTCTAAAGACATACTGCAGCATTTTACTGCATGACAGATATAATGTTAACACTACACTGACCACAAAACAATGAAAAAGCAAAATTGTACAAAATAGTCCTCTGCTGTGCTGCATGAGCCGGTTATTAAGTGCTCAATCTGTACAAACAAGTTACATTACTCATCACCTTGAAACAATCTCTAAAAACCCATATGGTGTACAAGAGGCAGCTTTTGGCATCGACATAAATCGATTTGACAGAAAATAATATGGCCAGCATATAAAGACAAAACAATAATGTTTGGGGAAATGAACATTATCAAATAAACTTTGAATGGAAATGTAATACATTTGTGCAACCATTCAAAAAATTAATTGAGAGACTATTGAAAAATGTCCCTGCAACATTATCCATTACCCAGATGTAGGATATCCAATCATCCAATGATCATAAAAGTGAAGTAAAAAAAGAAGAAAAAAAAGAAAAGGCGTAATGATTTAAACCCGGAAACGGGCATGATCACATTTCAGATCAAAACAGACACCGATCCAACTATTATCTTGCACCCAAACATTTGAGCTATGCCCTCAAGAACTCAACCAGTTCAAGAAAAGATTTCATGTTCTGAGAGTTAATTCAAGACAAGATACCTTACGATTTTGTTGACAAAAAGCAACAAATGTTGCTGGTAAGAATGCCGGAATGTTACTACTGGGTGTAAAAAAGAAAAAAGGCTATAGGAAATGTGAATACAAAGGCTAATCCATACACAGTTGCAGGATAGTACAGGATAGGTCGGAAAATGGTTTTCAATGTTATTTTCATGCAACCAAGTGTAAATTAGGCTTAAAGGCGTTGAACATGTTAATATTATGCCTGAGCACAGCCATGGTGCTGTGGTTAAGCTTGGACTTCAAAATGTAGATGTTTTCTTTTAATTATCCAATGGGGGGTGCATTTGCATTCTTTGTTTTACACTTAACCCTGGTTTTCATTTTCATTTTTCCAATATTGAAAATCAACAGCGTAAATGTATGCATGTCTATATATTTGCTAAAACAGAAATATTGTGAGCAAGTTAATACAATAACTACGTTAAGTAGGAAGATTTCAGGACAACATTCTTCAATAACACTTCCTTTTTAAAGATGACAATTACTGAAAGGCACAGATAATGTATAAGTAAGTAAGCAATCTTTCTCAATAGGTCTCCGGTATGACAAAGTCAAATTCTGTGGAACCCTGGCTGGGTGGGGGCGGGTTAATTATAGGCCCTGGCCGACTGTGTGCAACAGGCTGTGCATGAGCAGGAGGCCCAACAAACATTTCACTCCAGGTCATCGTTTTGCTTTGAGCATGTGGGTGGACCTCTTGCTCGAGAGGGTTTATACACTGCACAGTGCCGTCCTCACCGATGACAGGAATAATACCCAAATCTTCAGTGCTCCACGAGTACGGCTTCATTTGCAGGGTTCTACAGGGCAGCAGGCGGTACAGGGTGTTTTCACAGCCTTCATCCTTCTCTTTTAATTTTCTCCCGCTGGGATCTTGGTTGTGCGCCTGTTTACAGTGGGTAGAGAGCACTTGGTAGTTCAAGAACGTTTCGTTGCACAGCAAGCACTGATATCGCTTTTCCCCAGTGTGGTGGATCTCATGCTTAGTTCTATACTCAGCAAGGGCAAAGACTTTGTCGCAGTAGTGACAGGGGTACTTCTTTTCCCACGAGTGAGTGTTGAAGTGACGCCGGAGACTCGTCAGACAAACATAGGGACGCTTACAGATGATGCACACAAAGAAAGTCTTCCCATCCATAATAAGCTCATAGTGATCCTCTGGCTCTGTTTTGGCCTTTTTCTTGCCACTCTTTGGTGAGCCAGTGTCAGAGGGGGATGTGGGGCATGAAGACCTCTTCCCTTTACCAAGTTTAGAACCGCCCTCCCCTGGGTCTTCCTTCACTGGGACGATATCGTAAGTGTTTTCTCCAATGTTGGCGTACACTTTACAACCTGTTGAAATAGAGTCAATTTCTGAGGCCTTGTCTAGTGTAATTGTTTTTTTGGAAGCCATAACTGATTTGAGAAGATCCAGATTGCTTTCATCCATCTTCCCTACGGAAGACACATCTGAAAGCTTCATTTTGAGATCGTTTTTCTGAGTTGCAATGGAAATCTGCTTTCTTTGGACTCCAATTGTGTCGCTGTTTTCAATAGGCTTCTTTTGGACACCAGTTGTGTCGCTGTTTTCAATAGGCTTCTTTTGGACTGCAGTTGTGTCGCTGTTTTCAATAGGCTTATTTTGGACTGCAGTTGTGTTGCTGTTTTCAATAGGCTTCTTTTGGACTCCACTTGTGTTGCTGTTTTCATCAGACTTCTTTTGGACTCCATTTGTGTCGCTGTTTTCCTTAGGCTGCAAGGTGACTGGGGGCTCAGGGGTGACCTGGCTGCTTGAACTGGCTGGTGTTGTGGGTGTGGGAGCGCTTTCTGAAGAGACTCGGGCAGGGGAAGATGGGACATTGGAGCTTGTGTTTGGAATGCTCAGAGCACTATTATGATCAACAACCTTGACAATTTTCATAGGGGATGGGCTTTCTTTGTGCCCTTTCGTAACTGCATCTTTTGATTCCTGATTTTTTGCTGGTGTTGAATGATCATCGGAGTCCAATTCCAAATCAATGATCTCTGTAGGTGCTGATTTTTTATTTGCTGCCCTGGTTTGGGCATCTGTTTTGGAGACAAACATAACATCACCGTCTGAATCATCATCATCAGCTTTCTTGTGAGTCTGATTGAATTCTTCCGCAGATATCGAAAAGGATTCCGTGATCATAGGCATACTTTCTAACGATGCATCGCTTTTGTTTCCAGTCTCTTTGGACAGACCTGGTAGACCCTTGACTTGAGCTAGTGGTACCCCCAAGTTTGCAATGAACTTTACACCCAACATCTGTCCAGCGTGTATGAGTTCCTCAAGAATGTCAGAACGGACACGGACAAGTTTGGAACTATAAATGTAATTGAGAATCTGCTCGAAGATTTCAGCTCTGATAAAGTTCAGCTCAATTACTTGTCCAGCTACAGAGAAAAGTTGGTGGAAGTAAGTGCTTGAGGCAGACAGGATAGCTTTGTGAGCTCTGAATTTCTTGTCCTGAATAATTATGGTGACATCGCAAAATAATCCAATATTTCGTTGTTCATTCATTTTGGTCAGCACAGCTGCTGAGTACTGGGTGTCAGTTGCAGAGATCAGCTTTAGGCTCGACATGCCTGCAGATGGAAGAACAATACAATAACTTATTATTCTCTAAGACATGCCTCACGCAGACAAGAAATTAAAATATGCTATTGATACGGCTGGGCGTTTCAGCAAACAACGCAATAAAGAGATAATAAATTCAGTTTTGAGGAAGTGGATTAAACTAACAATATATATATATATATATATATATATATTTTAAAGCAACACTTCAAAAGTAAAAAGAATATAGGCTATATTTAGTTGGATTCAGATTTTTAACTTGATCCGTGTATTTTGTATAGCGCTATCTATCATATGACACAGGGGAAACAAACAAGGAAGGCTAACGTTAGCCGTTTGTCCATTGAAAAGAAACACATAAGTCGTGCATGTTCGGTTGTATTCAGATCATGCGAAGTGTAGGAATTACTTACTAGGCGATACTTCTGGGAGCAATATTAATTAACAGCGTTATTATCTGGCTCAACTTCTCGATAACAATAAACGTCAGTTAGCTGTAGCATCAAGCAGGCCTCCGGTCGGAAGAGACAAAAACATTAACTTGCTTGGCTAACGTTAGCTTCTTAGCAGCCGGATAGTTTATATTAGCATTTGGACTTGGTGTCTTGTCTTTATTCGCGCGGTGGACAAACGTTTGTCCAAATAAGCAAATCAAAACGGGTCAATTTCTTCAGATAATTGTGTTAAATGAACGATTGCTGCGGCAATACAATCGAGCGGTTCCCTAATTTACACTCCGCCGTACGACAGTACGCGTCGCTGTCGCATGCAAAGCCAAAATGGCAGATCTACAAAACAACGACGCGTCGCGAAGCAGAGGATGTGTCGCGTTTTTTAGCTTGTAGATCGGACCTTCAAGGGGTACGCGACACCCTCGTTGTGCGTGTATGCAGAAGTACAAGTCCGGAATTCAAAATGTAATTGAGTAAAAGTACAAAAGTATTGGTATCAAAATGTACTTAAAGTACCGAAAATAGAAAGTACTCATTTTACAGAATGTCCCATTTCAAGTTTTCAAATGGACAAAAATCTTTTGAAAATAGCAGATCTACAAGTAGATTTTCAAACAGCCTAGGTATAAAATAGGGCTAGTAGTGGTTTATGCATGTTTTATAATATAATGTAGACCTATAATACTATATCTGCATTACGCAAAGTAACTAATAACTAAAGTTTTCAAATACTTGTAGTGGAGTAAAAGTGTTGGAAATAGGAAATACTCCAGTAAAGTACAAATACCTCAACTGTACTAATAAGTACAGTACTTGAGTAAATGTACTTAGTTACTTTACACCAACCACAATGTATGCAGATAGCGCGCCACAGCATAGCATAGCAGCGCTCATCATCATGCCTGTTTCAATGGAAGGCTGTGTGTGAGCTCAGCTCATGCCGAGAGAGAGACGGTGGTTTTACCTGCAGCTTCGCTGTTCCTGTCCAGAACAAACGGTTGTAACAGCGATGAACACAACACAGCCGATCACACACAGAAAGAGAACGACGTGTATCTGCAACAATAAAGACTAAAGAGATGCTGCTGACTGACTGACACGGTGACACCAATGATTGTCACAATAAACCGCCACCAGAAGGCGCCAACTCGCCATCTCGACCCACCCAGACAGTGCATTTTTAAAAACATACGAAAATTGTCTATGCCTGTCTATATTCCATTTAATCAAATATAATTATAAAGTTGCAGTAACGGCGCGGGCAATCCGTTTTAAATAATGTAACTAGGCCTACCTCCCCTTTCCTTTGTAAATATCCCCTATTTCACTGTATTACTATTCAGAGCCCTAGAATGGATTATACTGATTATAATCCACTGATTATACTGCTCTGTTACTATTGTTTCTTTTTCCCTTGTTTTATTTGTTTGCTTTTTATTTTCTCCCCTTTTGTTGCTGACAATTTCCCAATGCAAAGTACTAGTGTTCTATCCATGTTATATGAGATACATAAAGTGGTTCCTGTGTAAATAAGCCGAAAAGCTTACTAGGATCTCCGTTCAGTTGACCTTGTACCAGTGATTTGTACTGTCATGAAACTGTACTTTTCCCTATGCAATCCTCTAATAAATTATTCAATCAATCAATCGGTACGAGCGGAACGACATTCGGAGCCGATCCATGATGCCACACGGTCAAATCGAGAGAAGGACACACTTTGACTTCCTGTTTGGGAGGATTTGTTGTTGACATTCCCATGGACATTCCCTATGGTTGACATCCTGTACGCAATATCGTGAATTTGACAATTTTGTTTCTAAATCGGCGCAACGGGCGTTGTTTATTTTCTTTTTTTGTTGTTCTGTAACCTCGTTTTAATAGAAAGCAGTTGAAATGTCGAATCAATCCGGTGGTTCTGACGGCGAGCAGAGCTCCAGGCCCAGAAAACGGAGTCGTTCTCGGTCTCGGAGTCGCAGTGGCAGCCACGGACGGGAAAGACTGTTGTCTCCGGACTATTTTGGTCCAAAGCTGCCGAAGCCCCGCAACAGAGAACGGGAAAGGGAAGAGCGAGAGCATCGCCTCCGAGAGGCCAGGACCATCAAGAGATTCCGCATAGGAAGCCCCCGTCGGAGTCGCTCACGGTCCAGAGAGAGACACGGCAGCACCAACCACTGGTCCAATGAGCAGAGTTATGGATCCAGAAACGATTACTATGATCAGGAGAGAGATGATGCTCAACGCCAGAGGCAGGAGGCCTTCATAGCCCGGTAACGTAACCCTTGATTGATTGATTGATTGATTGATTATTTGCAGTGGTGGAAAAAATACTCAAATGTTTTACTCGAGTAAAAGTCCACATTTCAAAATGTACTTGAGTAAAAATGCAAAGGTATATAGACGTTAAAATGTACTCAAAGTACCAAAAGTAAAAGTACTCATTATGCAGAATGTCCCATTTCAAGTTTTCAAATATAAGAATCTGTTGAAAAGAGCAGAGTCAGTAGTAGATCGGCTATTTTCAAATGGCCGGAATCTATAGGGTTTAAGTGGTTAATGTATGTTTTGTAATAATAATGATAATACTATTAATTAAATCTTGCTTGTTTGCATTGGGATCCTTTGTGCCGACTTCCAAATTCATTGAGACAACCTGACAGTAACATCTTTACCTTTGGGAGAATAGAAATGTAACAATAATACATTGTGCTCTGCTCTCTCTTGAACAGTGGGCTGTACAGTTTCCATGGTTGTTTCGAGTTCCTAACCCACTTCTATGGCACCTCTGTGTTGACTCTTGCCAAAGTGTCAGCTGTCCTTACCTAAAAGCATTCTTAACATTATCAGGGTTGTGTTTAATTTGTATATTTTACAGGCGTCTGCAAGAGAGGGAGAGGATTGGTGAATTAGGTTGCCCTGAAGTTTGGGGATACTCACCAAGAGTAAAGGAACCAGAGTAAGTTGAGCTATTCTATACAACATGTTAAAACATCTGCATCCTTATTTTTCTTGATTTTTAGTTATGTATTTATTCTCTCAATCCCCCAAGCTCTGATGAATTCACACCAGTAGAAGAGGACGCAAAAAATAGCAGCTCAGATTCAAGCTCAGAAGGTTTGTTCGACTGTATGCAACATTTGACTATTGTAAATGACAGAGTTATTGTTAGATTCTGTGTGAATTTGAAACAACTTCTTTCTGGTATTTGCAGAAGACAAGAAAAAGAAGAAAAAGAAGAAGAAATCCAAGAAGAAGAAACACAAGAAGCACTCAGACTCAGAGGAGAGCGAGTCAGATTCAGAGGGTTAGAAAATGATTCCTTCAGTTTCCAACTTGCGAGGCTGTTGAAAAGTCCTTTACTTGTATTTTTTTGTGTGATTCGATACAAAACAACATGCATAAAATGATTGGTTTCTAATGCAAATTCCCATATTGCCACTTTGCAGAGGAAGAAGTCAAGAAGAAGAAAAAGAAGAAGAAGAGCAAGAAGTAAGCTTACACTAAGTATTAATTTCCCTCACATGGCCACCAGGAGCATGGTGCCTAACCGAGTTTCTCCTCATTGAGACACACTCACACGGTTCAGGAACATGGTGCCTAACCAAATTGATCAATTTCACAGTAGTCTCTGATTACAGATTCTGCTAACAGCAGAATGTCAGCACCTAAACATGTAGTGTTGTTGTTAGTAGGAATAAACACAGAAGCACCCGGGAGGAAGTGGACTAAGAAAGGGGAGGAGCCAAATCGAGTTCCTGTCTCTACACAAAAAAGAAGGTGGTGCCCTCAGAGGCAAAAACAAAGTTTATTATTTTTTTTACTGAATGGGATCCCAGATTCATTTCACCGTGACATGGTTCAGGAACATGATACCTAAAAAAACTTCTCTTCATCTTCACAGTCTCGCATGGTTCGGGAGCATGATGAATAAGCTGAATAAGCTTCTCATTATATACACAGATCCAAGAAGTCCAAGAAAAAGAAGGCAAAAAAGAACCGTAAGGTTTCCAGTGACTCAAGCAGTGAGAAGTCCGGGGAGGAGGATGAAGAGGAGAATGGGGCGGTGATGTGGGTGGAGAGGACTTGCATGGATGAGCACCTGGTGGGCCCAGAGGCCCCACTCACCCAAATGTCTCAAGATGACAAACCTCTGGAGTAAGTCAATTTGTTAAGACATAATCTGATCAGTAATGCCCACTTAATGAACTGAATGGTTGCAGAAGTTCACATTTCACAATCACATACTATAGCTGTTCATTGGCTATCAGCTAAAAAAGTGGATTTCTTAGTTAGTCTACAAATACTGATTATGATGGTTAGAAAGCACTTTGCAGCTTTAAAAAAGGTACATACATTGTAAACAAAGGTTTAGAAAAAGCTTTGAATATGTGTATGAAGGGTTGGCTTTCCAGATAAACGTTATTTTGCCGCGCTACTCCTCCCACAGTTTTGGTGGCACGCACTTGGGCCATATTTCCGGCTTCATCTGGAATCTTGTGCTTGCATTTTGCTAAAAGATACGTTATATATAGTTTAATTTATATAAATGCATTTGTGAAATACATTTTTTTCCATTGACTTGAATGGGGAAATGCAAAAATGTAACTTTTCCCAAATATGGAGATGACTGACGACATAGATGACTGACGTCATAGACCACATGAGACTGTCATGGAAGCCAAATAGGAAAATGCTGATTCAACTAGTATGTCCATATATGGGCATTCCAGGTTTGGGCTTAATATTGATGACACCTGGAATCTCCATATATAGGTAAGGACTGACACAGAGATCTTCATACATTTATTTTATTCATTTTCCCCATTCAAGACAATGGGGAAAATTCAAAGTGTGACTCGCGTCACGATATATATATACATACTTATTTCCGTTTTAAATGATGAAACATACATCAACATGTACTTTGCCCTTTTTTACCTGTCTACAGCTTTGGTCACGCTCTGCTACCAGGTGAAGGTGCAGCTATGGCAGAATATGTTAAAGCAGGAAAACGTATCCCAAGAAGAGGAGAGATTGGGCTGACCAGTGATGAGATTGCAAACTTCGAGAAGTCTGGCTTCGTCATGAGTGGTAGCAGGTACATGAATGTTTTTATGGGAATAAAATAAAAATATCAGGGAAAGGTTTAACACAAGGCTAATTTGTTAAAACAAATGCAACACATTTAACTAACATTTACCTACATAATAAGTTGCATTCTAATAATGACGACACTAACCAATAATAAAGACAGATGACTGACATACCAAAGCAGCGTGATAAACATCAAACTAGTGAAATAACCAAACTCACGACACAAATATATAATGCACTATATTGCCTCATTTGCATTAATGACCAAACTAAGATCAAAATTGGTCTAATTATAAGTTAATCATTTTAGAAAGCTGATTCTCTTTGTACTTTAGTTTAGATTTTCTTTGTAGTGATTTAATGTTCATGTATAGTAACTGTGGCACTGTACAGTGATTGGTAGATGTGGTGCCAACCATATCAATATAAAGCACTAAACTAATTGCCGTGATTGTGTGCAACTCCTCAGACATCGTCGTATGGAGGCTGTGCGTCTGAGAAAGGAAAACCAGATCTACAGTGCCGATGAAAAGCGAGCCCTTGCGTCCTTCAACCAGGAAGAAAGAAGGAAGAGAGAAAGCAAGATCCTTTCCAGTTTCAGAGAAATGGTGTACAGGAAAACCAAAGGCAAGGAAGAGAAATGAAGCTTCACTCTGCCCTGGCACTGCACTTATCTTATTCACTTGTTTGTTTTATTTTAGGCATTATGTTGTTAAAAACATACAGATTATGCCTATCTGTATTTTGGAAAGTGTTTTTGTGAAATGTACAGATATACATTGCAAATTCAAAGTCCATTTGAATAATTGCAAGTAGTGTACAGTATGTACTGTAGGCTCTTTTGCCTTTTGTATATTTTTCAGTTTATTACATGGAATTTGGTTTGAACTCAAATCAGCCATTCAGCAAAAATATTTCCTGTATGAAGTTTCCATGTGAGAAGCTTAACAGAATGGTTAATAAATGTGTTAATCAAACGGCTTGTTACGTTTCTGCCAAGTGCAGTATATTAGAAAGCCTAGACTATTGTTACTGATCTCTCTGATCACATGTTGCATGTATTCATTCCTTCCTCCCTACTAGTTTACAGCAACATCTAGCCAAACAAACCATTAACCTGCCTCTTGACCAGATGTAGAAAGGCACATTACTACAATGTGTAATTTTGTTATCAAAGGCATTTCAGACCTAGTTTTCCATAACTAAAATGGAACACCGGATGGATGCCAACAACTTGAATGAATCAAAACAAACATGTAGTTAAACATAATTTATTTCTTCAATATGCAACAAAGAACTTTAATCTGACGAGTCTTGTAATGTAGTTGTGGATGTAGTTCTTAGTGGATATTCTCAAGTCCCTGTTGAAAGAAGAGAATAGGTGATTACTCTTAAATGGTTGTTTATAGAGCAGTTACTGAAACGTTCTTTACTAGTGTACCCCCATGATATTCTTTTTACAGCCAAGTACCCCCTTCACCAGCACATAACATTCTTCCTGATACTGAAATATTATTGGAGTTTCTCTCTCAGCTGCCCTATTGCAACTATAGCATATAACCACGTAGTTGCTCAATCTTGATTAATTTCACACTTACAACTTTTGCTAGATTCAAAAATATTACTACTCATAATTCACGTCTTTGCATTGACTTTGTAATCGCACCACATATATATATATATACGTTGAACCTAGAGTTGCAACACCAACAATTGGCAGACCATGCATCCAAACAGATGCATGGTGGTCTAAACTCACCAGCATTGCAGCTGTACGGAAAGCTTGAATTATCCTTTATCTGCAAAGTGTTTGTTTGATAACAATCCACCATAGACATGTTATGAGTTACTTTCTGTCATGAAATTCCATGGCGATAATCTTTGGTGTTAACAGAGTTTGGAAGCGCTTGTTTTCAATAATGTCCTGCCTTCCGCATTATGTGCAACTTAGAAATGGGTGCTACACAGGACCGTGTAATTTCCCAGGAGTGCTTCTAAACTCCAACACTTAGGAAAGTAATCTGCACGGAATTTCTTGACAGAAAGTAGTTCATAACATGTATGGTGGATTTCTGTCAAACAAACACTTTACAGATCGAGGATAATTTGTTTAATACAATCAAATAGCACTTTTTTGTTTGGATGCAATTTGCAGCTACTGCTGAATTAAAAATGTGTTCAGAATATGTGTACAGTGACTTCACAGCATGTGCAAATAGGGGAACGCGAATAAACGCAATGGTCCCAGGCACCTGCCAAAATAAGTGATGCAATAGATATCTTCGCCTCCTTTGTGAACAACACACCTTTAGAGTGATGGTACACACCTTTCGATTTACTTTAGAGTGATGGTATGACACATGACGGTACACCTGTTTATTAAACTTTGGGTGATGGCATACTATTACTGTTAATTTACCTTAGTGATGGTGTACTGTAATTTACCTTAGTGATGGTGTACTGTTTATTTACCTTAGACTGATGGTATATACCAGTTCCTGACACCCGCTTGTCTCTCTCCATCAAGTACCACTGATAGGGAAGTCGTGCGATCCTCTTTTCCTGAGAACAAAAAGCAGAAAATACTTCAGGATGCATCAGGTATGTAGCTTGCTTAAGAAATCATCACTGGAGTCCTTGACTACAGGAGTCCTTGACCCCAGTGATGTAAAGTAACTAAATAAATGTACTTACAATTGAGATATTTGTACTTTACTTTCCAATTTCCAATACTTTTAATTGTACTTTTACTCCACTAGTATTTGAAAACTTACTAGTTATTTTGAAGATTATTATTATTAAAACATACATTAACACTTCAACACTGGCCTATATACATTTCGGCCATGTGAAAATAGCCCTAATGAGTACATTTTGATGCCAATATTACTTTTGTAATTGTACTTACATTTTGACAACCGGCCTTTTACTTGTAAGTTGTGACAGTATTTCTATATTGCAGTATTGATACTTTTACAAACATTACTACTTTTTCCACCACTGTTTCTTACCTTCCCTCCGTTGGTGAGCTTGTGGATCTGTGCTGTTGCGATGCCAGGAATGATTAGACACACCGTCATGACGGCGAACGGGGGGATTATTTCATACCACATCTTTTCAGAGGTTTATGAAGACACATGCAAACGCAACGTGTATCTGCGGACGACGTGCCCCGAAGCCACCCTGAGTGGATGCTTTGTTTTGATCGCTATTCGCTAAAGAAATGTCAAATGTCCCAAATCCGAGCGGACGTTGTTGACGGTCAAAGAGGTTCTTTAACTTCCTGTGACGGTATTTGGTTGATTTCCGGGGGACGCCGCCGTTGCTTTGACCACAGCGCCACCTCCCGGCGCCATTGAGACTTTGATTTCAGTAATGTTTGTCATTGAGTGACAACTTATTAATACTTAAATGTATATTCTTAGTTTTACATGTACAAAACACACCAATAACAATGGTTTAATTTCATTTATACATCATAGAGAGGTGTTTAGAAGCAAATTAGAAATTGGCAACTAACGCCCTGTTTCCATCTCAAAAGCTATGGAGAGATTAATCCAAGAGTAAATCAACAGCTACCTCGCCGAGCATAAACTGCTGTTTGAATTCTAATCTGGCTTCAGAACCCCACTCCACTAGCCTACTGTATCTGACCGACTACATCAAACGTTTGATACTGCGGTAGTGCGGTATGGTCATGCTGGACCTCCAAAAGGCGTTTGACACTGCTGTAAATCATTCAATTCTACTGAATAAGCTAGGGGCGATTGGTTTTGAAATAGCACATCATTAAACTGGATGAAATCCTACCTTGAGGGAAGAGAACAAGTGGTTGACATCAACGGAAACCATGTCCTCGTTCCTCCCGGGTGAGCTGTGGGGTTCCTCAAGGAAGCATTCTAGGACCGTTACTGTTCCACCTGTACATTAACGAGATGAATGCTGGCTGTAACTGCAAATTGTTCCTGTTCGCTGATGACAAATTGCAGCTCTCAGCTCTAAAGTCACCAAAATCCGTACTTGGCTTACCAATAACAAACTGTCACTACACTTTTGGGACCAGACATTCTCAGTATGATAAATGTAAATGATTTCAAGGTCAAAGTTGATGACATAGTCATCTCTAGCAAACAATAGATTACCTATTTGGGCTGTATTCTTGACAAATATATGTCTGATGATAGCATGGCAACAAAGAGAATTTCCACTTTTGACAAAAGTGGCCTCAGGACTCTTGCCAGGGCCTCATTCATGATTCAGCCCATCTTTGACTATGTTAGCAAACAAACTGATTTGACTACTTCTTGACCTGGGGCACATGGCCCACCTTTTCCGCACACATTTTACCAGCCTAAGATGGCTCAGGGACCAGGGTAGAAGACGGGGTTAAACAACTAAAAGTTGGATTGGCTTTCAAAATAGTCAATCCGACCCTCAATATCCTCCAAAGTATAGCCGACACCCACAGCCACAATAGTAGAGGGAGCTCAAACAACGATCTGGTAACATCCACCAAGCATACAAACATGGGTAAATTCTTCTTCTACAGCACGCCACCCAAGTGTGGAATGCCTTGACGCCTTCCCTTAAAACATGTAGTTCACTGGCTTCCTTCAAAACTGCCTGAAATCACCTTTCAGGAGGCCAAAGGTGGAGGTAGTAATCACTTCTCCCTTAGACAGGCAAGAAGTGACCCCCCCCCCCTTACTTTACCCTCACCCCACCTTTTCCCCCTACTCTGTACATAGTGTTTTATACTAGTGATGACATTGAATGTTTTTAATGCTACTTTACATGTTGATGAAGTGAATACCAAGGACCCCAACGGAAACAAGACCGTTTTGTTCCTTTTAGAGTGGGTGTTTTCACTGTACTTGTGCTGTAGCCTACTACATTTTATTTTTTATTTTTTTACTGTACTTGTGCTGTACTTCATTTTGTCTAATAAAATATATTCAATCAATAGCTGGACTGACCGGATCGCCTCAGTTTTTTATTATGTCTTGATTCTGTTTGATCCGTGAGCACCATCTACTCAATTTTACTCTTAGACTGTGAGCACCTGGTTTTTCTTATTATGTTCATGTCATCTAAGCTTAAAAACACCAGAAATGACCAGCCCCAACTGCTTACTGTACATTTATTAATGTTGATGATAATCAACATCTTGTATATTACTGTATGATATTGTATGTTTTGATTAATTGAATTCACAGAACCACAATTGAAAAAAGCTTTTTCACATCTTTTTATCGGAAGATATAATAAACTATGTTTGAAAGTTTATTAAATGGAAATGTTCCCTTGTGACCGTCATTACATTACAGTTTTACAGCCACTTTACATTCCAGAACAGTGGTTCCCAAACCTTTAGCCTGTGACCCAAGTAGTGAAAATAGTAGATCTACAAGCTCACAATGAGTCGCTTCGTAGTAGTGAGCTTGTAGATCAGCTATTTTCACAACTTCTTATGTGTTTTCTAATTTATGATTTTTTTCTTCTTCTATTTGTTAAGGAAATTACATAGAAAACAATTTAGTTTGTTTATATATATTTATGAAAATGTTTTGAAATAATAATGATTAAAAACAAAATGTAGGAAAGATTTTGGGTGTTCTAGAAAATATAAAACATTCCCAAAATAATAATATTAATAACAACAATTATTATTATTATTATTATAAATCAACCTGACAGCTATTGAATGATTGGGAAACCCCGCCCACAGCAGACAGAGGAAGTAGTTTGGGCTCAACGCTTCTGCTAGCTGACTTGGCTAACTTGCTAAAAAGTAAACAGACGTCACTCTGGAATGGAAACACATTTTAATCGGGCAACAAAATAGCTTTGCAACCATGAAGGAAGACAAGGAAAACACTCGTCCTAAAGAGAGAAAAATGGAAATAAAATGTGAAGATGGAGAAAAGCTGGAAAAGCCAAAGGAAAGGAAAGAGGCCATGACAAAGGTAGCTTATAACTCGCTATCTAGCTAGCTAACGTTAGCTATTAATTAATGTAGTCCGATGAACGTCATTGCAGATTATACAGGATTATAAACATGACTGTCTGTCGGGTTTCATAGCAGGCAAGTAGTTGCTATTTTATAAATCACTGTTATTGTATACTTTGGTATCAAGTTAAGTAAGTTGAGTAAACTGCAGTGGTTCTCAAACTTTTTCATGTCAAGGATCCCTAAATTAATGAATGTGTATTTGGGCGCGGACCCCCATCTGAATAGATTATAAGCCAAGGAAGGAACACAAGATTTGGCGTGTTAAAATCAAAGTCAAATATTAAAACATTTTCAAAGAATAGATAATTTTATATTATATTATTTTAATTGCTGGTGTATATTAGGGAACCACGGACCACCTTTGGTTCCATTTGTACACTCAGAGTTAGGGTCCATTTGGTTCCATTTGTACACTCAGAGTTACAGCCACACAGTGTCCATTTGGTTCCTAACTAGCCATCATTTATCTGGGGACCACCTCAAGGACCTCTTGGGGTCCCCGGGTTCCTTTCTATGTTGTCATTAACTTTATCCCTGTTGATAGATCGTGATCAGACGTTTACCACCCAGTCTAACCAAGGAGGAACTGGAGGAACAGTTACAGCCGCTTCCAGAAGTGGACTATCTAGAATTCTTTTCTAATGACACCAGGTGAAAAAATAAAATAAAAAGTTTATTAGATTACAAAATCTTTGGTGGTCTTTTGCTAAATTGTATTTATGCTAGACTTCTTTTTCCATTCTATTTCTATAGCCTTTTCCCCCACCTCTTTTCACGGGCATACATCAATTTCAAAAAGCAAGAGGATATTGTCTTGTTCCGAGATCGATTTGATGGATATGTTTTCATTGATAGCAGAGGTATGTACTGTTGTACAACATCTTTAAATCGTAATTGAAATATTTTTTTATTTGCAGGTATGTTTGTACTAGCCGCAAATTGCAACACTAGATTTTTTTATAATGGGATGAATCTAGGGTTGCAATACCTCCCATAGGCAGCCGATGCATGAAAACAGTTTTTTGCTAACTGATTGTATTAAACGACTTCAAACTCACCAATATTGTAGCTCTATGGAAAGCTTGGAATTTACTCTTGCTAACTGCAAAGTGTTTGTTTCTGAAAAATCCACCGAAGAATTGTTATGATTTATTTTCTGTCAAGAAATCCGAGCAGACATGGTTTATTTTCTAAGTGCTGAACTTCGGAAGCGCTCGTCTTCTATAACGCCATGTACCGCTGCCTCCTGCATAATGTGACATTTAGAACCAGGTGGTCACAGGACCGTTGAGGGATTTTCCACGAGCGCTTCCAAACTCCGGGACTTAGAAAAAATGATCACCTGAACCAAATTTCTTGGATAGAAAGTAGCTCCTAACATGTCTACTGTGGATTATTCTGAAACAAACACTTTGCAGTTAGCAAGAGTAAATTCCAAGCTTTCCATAGAGCTACAATATTGGTGAGTTTGAAGTCGTTTAATACAATCAGTTAGCAAAAAACTGTTTTCATGCATCGGCTGCCTATGGGAGGTATTGCAACCCTAGATTCATCCCATTATAAAAAAATCTAGTGTTGCAATTTGCGGCTATGTTTGTACATAGGAATATTTTCTTTTCTCAGTGGGCTGGTACATACACTGAAGCAACAGGGTAGAAAGTAACATTAGATTATTTGCAACTACATAGTCAAAATTAAAATTTCAACATATGCATTGCAATTCTTAACAGATTGTGAAAGGTAGAGAGGTACAGCTATACAATAATGCTAAAAGGATAAGTTATCCTGGATAGCACAAAAAGCCCTGAGGGCTTGCTTGCATGCAAGACATAAAGCTATACAATACTGTACTATACAAGAAATGAGCAACACTAAACAAGAAATTGTTCATTTTCTGAACAGGACAGGAATATACTGCCATTGTGGAGTTTGCACCTTTTCAAAAGATTTCCAAGAAAAGAAGCAAAAAAAGGGATGCCAAATGTGGAACGATAGATGAAGGTATGATTATTAATATGCATACTATTCAGTAATTCAATAATGCATTACTTGGTCTTGTTCAAAACACCTATATAGAAGCCTATGTACCTATGTAGAAGCCTTAACACACACCTAATCTTTCTTTAATCATTTATTTGGTATTGCTATTAGACTCTGACTACAAGAAGTTCTTGGAATATTATAATGGAGATGATGAAAAATTTACATCTACACCTGAGACTCTATTGGAAGAAATTGAGGCAAAGTCTAAGGAACTTGGAGGTAGGAAACCTGCATGATTTTGCCCAGTAAGAGAGAGACCTGTTAGTAGTTTATCCAAAGCTACTTTTTGTTGCACTGTTCAAATACTAGTTTTCCTCTCTACCCACATTAAGCTAAAAGAACGACTCCTCTCCTGGACTTCTTGAAGAACAAGCAGGTAAGTGTGTACTGTAGCAAGTTAGTGTTTTGTATATAGACGTTTGTCAGAGCACAATGGTAGTTGACGTGATATGTTGACATGATCTTACGGTGTTCATTCAGAGAATGAGGGAGGAAAAGAAAGAGGAGAGACGAAGACGAGAGCTGGAGCGCAAGCGTCAACGAGACGAAGAGCGTCGTAAGTGGAGGGAGGAAGACAGGAGGAAGCGCAAAGAGGTAGAGAAGCTGAAGAAAGGTGAGAAGCCCTTGGAAAAGGAGAAGGAACCAGCAAAAGAGGAACCAAAAATCAAGGTTTGTACTGCAAAAGATTGTCTGAGATTTTGGGGATTGGGGAAAATAGAATGTTTTGGGGTAATTAGTGTGGTTGCACAAAGGGAAACACACTATAGTCCTGGGGAAACTTTATTATTCTTCTCTGTTTCTAGGGTAACTAAAAGTTTGACGCCCTACTCCTCCTACAGTTTTCGCGCCATGATTGTGGGGTAATTGTTATTCAAATATGTTTGTTTTTGTTTGCTGTTGGCTAGCTTCTGAGGAAACCAGACAGAGTCGATGATGTTGACTCGGAGAAACCGAAAGAGAAATCCAAGAAACCAGAAAAGCCCCTGAAAGAAGCCTTGGGGAGTGCTGACCTGAAGAAACGTCAGAATAGTGAAAACAAGGACGATCGTGTGCGAAAGTGAGTTGGCATAAATTAGTTATATTATTTAAAAATGTGATATGAATTTCTTAAAAATGTAACTTTCCATGTTTATTTCATATCTGATTTACAGGGTAGATGATGAGGGGCGTAAGGACTTCCGTGATCGGGAAGCCAGTCATCGAGACAGGGAGCGTGAACGTGACCGGGATAGGGAGAGGCGTCAGAAGGAGAAAGAGCGCATCCGACGCCAGGACGAGGATCGCCGCAGGCGGAGAGAACGCCATGATGGAGAGAACACCTACAGAAAGCGTGAGGAGGAGGTGAAGAAGGAGAAGGAGCGCGTGTGGGAGAAGAGAAAGGCAGAGAACGCAGGAGACGTCACTCATGCTGAGAGGCCAGAGAAGCCTGCCAAAGACAACCGAAAGGAAGACAGTGCTAAAAGAGATCGCTTAAGAAACAAGGTAATGTCTTTTCACACCTTATTATCACATGGCATTTTCTTCAAATTATTATTTGTTAAAACTAAGAATCTCGTTTTCCTTGTGCATCAGGATCGGCCTGCCATTCAGCTGTACCAGCCAGGCGCTAGAAGCCGCAATCGACCAACAGGTGGTGGTGGTGGTGGTGGTGGGGGAGTGGGAGATGACTCCCATGGCGCAGATAGGAAGCCTGATATTGAGCCTAAGAAAGCACATGACAAGGGAGATGATTGATCCAATTTCAGCAAAAAGGCATGCTGATTCAGGTGAGGGGAGCTTGGAAGTCCCTCAGCAGTATCTGGGCAACACAGAGCCAAGTGACGTGGAACTCAAGTGGGGCTGCATTTTAGAGCTCCCCGTCTTGGTCAGAGGCAACGACACGATGGTGGTACCTCTTAGTGCCTGAATTTGACCCTCTTTAGTTTCATTTGAAAATGAAGGGTATCCTTGTAGGCTACATGTTTTAAGAGTTTGGCTTTAGGGCACTAGTTCAAGCCAAAACTTTCTTGGACCACATAAACTCAAAGTGACCTTACTACAGTTTCTGCTGGAAAGTGTTGCAAATATTTTGTTGGGCATTTGGCTTATTAAGTTCATAATTTCTAGAATGCAAATCACTAGTTCCTCGCTGTATGCATCATTTATATGTGATTTTCACTGTAGTTAACCCCCCCCCCCCTTTTTTTTTTCTTTTCCTGTATTTCTTTGGTTTACAATTGGAAATTGGATTGGTTCCTAATTAGCTTTGTTTGGTACGCAAATATCTACACATTTACAGTTATTAAATTGTCATTTTACAAGCACTGCTGATGGTGTTTGTACTTGGTTTCCAAGATGCGCATTCAATTAGCAAGGGAGTCAGTTACAGTCATTGAGGAGAAATAGCCATTTTTGACTACATTAAAATGTAAGCCATGCTCTGATTCCAGCCTGCATGCAACCTTTAACTGATGTTATCAACCTGTGGCCTTCCTCTTTCTAATTTAAGATGCCTCCTCTTAAGACATGAATCTATGATGCACTGAACTGAATAAAGCATGAAAACATATCGCTACCAATGATTCTAACATTGTGAGAAATAAACTTTATTAAGGTGTACGTCTTTGTTTTTTTTAATCTTGTATCAGATAATCTGTCCATAAAGTGATTTGGTACTGAAAATGTCAAAGTAAATTTTAAATAATCTGTTACGTTTTTTGACAAAGCTGTACTTATGTGGCGGAGAGAGTCGCAGCCCCAGCCTGAAGCCTCAAAAGTCTAGTATCTGCTCTCGTTCCAAAGGGATGTCCCTTTGGAGTAATGGTTAAGATATTGGACTTTCACGCGGGAGACCCGGGTTCAAAGCCGGGTGGGGAGGTTCGGATCACCTCCGTTACATTGGTGCTGTGACCTGGATCTGGGCTTCCCCGTAGGAGGAGGTCAAAGGGGGGTGAGTGTGGCGGAGAGAGTCGCAGCCCCAGCCTGAAGCCTCAAAAGTCTAGTATATTGGACTTTCACGCGGGAGACCCGGGTTCGAAACTGGGTGGGGAGGTTCGGACCACCTCCGTTACACTTATATAGTTTGCCATGTTCTAATCTCGTGAGACCGATGTTAATTCATAGTTAAAGTTTTTTAAATATATATCAAGAATTCTTGCTTCCTGTGTTCCCCAAGTCTACATTGACATGCTGTATGGAAAAGCCTGGTGATGCAAGGTTACCTTGACCCCAGCATGTCTTTTTGCACCAAAAGTTTATGTTCTCAGCTGTGCTATAATGGCATACATACATTGTGTAATGATGACCACACAATATTTCAGTCATGAAGAAAGATCTATGCCAAAATATCTATACATAGAGGAATAGGCAATAAGATTGCTGATTCCACATATCAAATAGAAATAGCTATAATAAAGCAGAAATGTTTATACTCTGAACACATAGCCTACTAACCAGAGAGGGTCAGGTGTGAGAGGCCAGCATTGAAATAAAAATAAAGAGGCTTGCACACTGACAAAGGATGAGGATCTTGGGATACTAATATATAAATATCACATGTATAGTATTCACATTTATATTTGCAAAAAGGTGCAGAAGTGAAAAGGTTTTAGTCCTACACATTTTTTTTAGTCTATTGTCCTTTTTTCACTTTAATACACAGCTTCTGTCAGTGGCATACGTTTTAATATCAAGCACATTTTACACAGCAATTGCCCTGTACAGTATGGTGTGTGTCAGAACTTTAGAGTTAATATAATAAAGATCAGAACCAATTATTTAGAAAAGAAAACATTAGCCAGTTCCACCATCTATTTTGTTCTTCGCAAACTTGTCCACGTGGTGTCGCTGTTTGCAGACTAGGTAGTTATTTTGGACCACGCGGATTGGACAACACAGGATACATCACTACCGCTTCCCTTCCTTCTTTCTCTTCGACCACGGCCATAGTGGGGAAAGGACTGTGGACAAAATGGTAAATACAAATCTTCAAACATCCTTGTCAATAGTACTGATAAAAATAAACCGACACGTTATTTGCATCTCAAAATGCCCACCATAGCCTGGAAAACGTATATTGTTTGAAAAAAGTATTCGATATCTATAGAAAATCTTTGCTGCATTGCTAGCCGGTCACCGGTGCCTACTATAGCGTTGCGCACGTCAACTTTCGTCTTAGATACCTGGTCAACCTCGTTAAAAAATGTCCCATTTGTCCACTTGTCCTCATGTTAAAACTTATATATATACATCAGTGCAGTAATGTGATGCTGAACAACCATCTCTTGTTTACAGTCGTCCCACAAGACCTTCAGAATCAAGCGCTTTCTCGCTAAGAAGCAGAAGCAAAACAGGCCCATCCCGCAGTGGATCAGAATGAAAACTGGCAACAAGATCAGGTTGGTCTATTCAGATTGTTATTGTGTTTGGTTCTGCACATTTGTTTGGCCTGGGATGGAAGGTTATCACAATTAACGTATTACTGGTATGAAAGAGAAATACTAGGGGTGAGGACCGGAGTTGGGAACCACTGCTCTTATGCTTAGGCTTGAACGCTGATAAAGGCTTTGTATGATTGAAGGAGTAGTTCAACCGCAAAACCACTCTTTTCAATTGATTTATCATGCCATGGAGACTTGAGTTAAATATTTGTATTTTTTGCATTCCTAAGACAAAATGTGTCCTACACCGTCCATGTTGAGGATCAGCACAGGTGTTTTCAACAGTCTGATAATCAGAACACCTGTGTTGGTCCTGCACATGGCTGCTGTAGGACTACAAATGCAACCCATGAATTGATTACGGAATCTGGATGGGGACCCAAATTAATTTGGATATTGAACTCAAGTCTCAAAAAAGTAATTTGGGGGGTAAACTCATAGTATGGGTGAACTACTCCTTAAGATGTACCTTAACCACTGTGGCAATTCACCTGGAAGTGCTTGCCTACTTCCCATCACTTATATAATGGTTTGGAATGACATGCAGGTTGGTGTCATGGGTGAGCAGTAGTGTTTGCATCTCATTGTGGTATTATTGGGGTCATTTTGTAAAGCAGGTCTGCAATTGCAGTACTCCGGTTTTGTGGAGTATTGTCATTAATCCTGCTGAGAGCATCATTCAGCTACAGAATACCTGACTCCTGATCACATCAGTGATGAGGATGCTCTGTTGTTGTAACATCAGCTAAGACCAAGCTCATTTAGCACAATGTAATCTATCTGATCAGTTTAATGGTTTGTGCCCAGGTTTCTTTTAAAAATGCTTCAGTGCTTAGGTTAACATTGAATAAAACTCAAGTGTTGTGTTCTACACCCCCCAAGATTTGATGGTAGTAAGTCTTGGCCTGCATTGCTTAATCTGTGGATTTTCCTTACTGACGAACAGTTTCATCATTTGTGTTCGTGCTGGTATTGTTACCCAACACTGTTCTCACAAAGTTGTGTTCAAATTCAATACATTTTAATTTAAGTGTGTGTGTGTGTGTATGTGTGTCGCATCACATGCATGTGGCAATAAAAAGCTTTTGCACACCTACAAAGGCCTTTGAAGACACTGTGTGGGAGGTTTTTCTTTCAATACAGGTGGCAATGAAATGAGCACAGTCAAATTGTGGTAAATCAGATTACACTAACCAATGGCTGAAAATAAAATGTGTGCAGGTGTTTTTTTTTTATTATGTTGAATTATTTTAACCTGAAATTATGAGATTATTCTACCTCCCTCAAACATTGCAAGCCTTGCAATTCAACCTTGATCAAGTTTTGGTGTCTGTCTGTCAGCCAGTGTTGAGACATGGGTTTTCATGTGTGCCTTCTTTGGTATTTATTGATGGATTACAGTAAGCATTAATGTTCCCATTCCTGTGACAATATCCTTGTGAAAGTAGATTAAATCATGAGCATATTAGCATTCACTTGAACAAAAGACCCTCCCTAGATTTCACTGACACAATTTTCCACATTGCTTCAAAGGTACAACTCCAAGAGGAGACACTGGAGGAGGACAAAGCTTGGTCTGTAAGCACGCGGCTCTTCAGAACTCCAGCATCCCCTTTGTGGAACATCTGCCAGTACCACCACCTGCCTGGCCCGGACCTGGAGAAGAAGCCATGCCACCTGAAGCCTGTCTTTTTGTACAGATATTCTGGTTATATTTGTTTGATAATAAATCCGTTGTGATGAAACCAGAAATGTGACTGTTTGCGTGTAATGACTGTTGCTGTGGCACAAAGGGTGGGTGGCAGGCAAATCGGTAAATAAACAGGTGGTTGTACTAATACTGACCAGCATTGCATAAAGTGGGTGGGTTCAAGGTGGTCTTTATTGTTGCATCTTTATCCTAGTGTACAGGTGCATAAGAGTAAAACTTATATTGGCAGTTCTGTGCGGGATTTTCTCTTGATTCATAAGACGATTACAAATTGCTGACCAGCATTGCAGAAAGTGGGTTCAAGGTGGTCTTCATTGTTGCATCTTGATTCTTGTGTTCAGGTACATAAGAGTAAAACTTATATTGGCAGTTCTGTGTGGGATTTTCTCTTGATTCATAAGATATGATTACATATTGTATGTGAATATCTGTTAATGCATCATATGGTTCAGGTTGTTAAAACAAGATCTTAAAACGGGCTGAACTCTTATTAGGTTGCATGTTAAACTGGAAACGTGGAAACTGCTGCCACGTCAGCTTTCCTGGGGTATGCTAACATATGGCATTTTACAATCTGGTAGCAAATATTTATTCAAATAGGCATACATGAGAACCTCGGTGTAATTTCAGCTTCTGTTCCCAAAGAGGGAGAACTGGGAAAACATCTTTTTGATCGACCCAAATCGCCAGCTACCATTTCTTGTCCGGTCTAAATGGTTTGCTTCCTCTCTTCCTTCATCATCCTCCTCCTCACATGCCAGCTGAACACCCCCCGCACTGTTGTTGACATTCTGCGCTCCAACATTACTGAGCTCATCGGTGCCAAGGAGTTCCTTCATTTCCAGCGGGGCGTCTCCTTTCAGATATTGACAGGCTCTTTTCCCGTTGTAGTCCATGGCATCGACATCGGCACCGAAAGCACCGACCAGATGCTTTATTACCATGTACTGACAGTGCATTGTTGCGACGTGCAGTGGGGTCAAACCCCCGCTGCCTTTCAGATTCACGTTCACAGGAATGCCCACGCCCTCAGCGTACCTTAAAAGTTGGATAAGAACCTCGTCTTGTCCCTTTTTGGCCAGCCAGTGCAGAACCGTGTACCCGCTAACAAAATCCTTCCTGGTTAACAGATTTGGATCCGCGGTGATGAACTCCATAATGGTGTCATAGTTTCCATCTACAGCAGTCAACATCCATGCGTGCTCCATCGGATATAGAGCCCAGTCTGTCCCCGGGGCGTCTGGCTCGTCCCTTAAAGACCCATGGTAAGTTTCTGAAGAGAGCACGCTACCCAAGCCACTGTGCGATGAAGGGTTGCTTAAAAGTAATTCTTTCAAGTACTTTTTGCGCATAGCCGGGGTGAGTGATGCCCTCTCTGGCGTGCCTGCGGACAGTCCATGAGATCCGCTGCCAGCGTCGTCAGACGCATCTTGCCTCTGCAGCATCGACCTACGTGCCCAGGCACCGGACACGGGCAGCACTTGCATTCCATATCTAGACAATCGCTCCACCAGAGCTCGTCCAGATCTATTGCCGTGGGTGTCATTTCCATGAGTCCGTTCAGAGCCTTGGCTTTTGGACAAGTCTGTTCCCCCGCAGAGCTCAGGCGGTGAACTGGCATCATCTAGCGTTTGCTCGTTGCTTTCATACATGTTGCAACTTGAGTTTCGGCCACTTTCGGGGGTACGTTGCACAACTTGCACCCTTCCTGTAATTATACTGTAACTACTCAAGACGCTTATCAGTGGAAGAAATTACTAACAAGGAAATACTTCCCTCCTGTCCCACTCTACTACTGGACGTATTCCCAGCGTTGTCCTGTAAGTAGATCGTGTACACAATTGTGTCAGAAACATTAGAAAAGTGTGATCACAATGCCAAAGTCCAGAGATCCACTTCCTCTTTTTGATGAAATTATGGTCTCGTCTCGGAATATATCCGTGGTTGAAATATACAACCAGTGTAAATGTACAGCCTCGGTAGCCATTTCAGTAGAAAAATACACCTTGCGGTAAAAATTACACCAGTTCCGTTCCGCTCACCTGCGACGTATCAAAACCGCATACCGAACGCTCCGTCAAAGCAAGCGGGTTGGTGCTCTGTCAATCATCAATCAACTCGTTCTGAATTTTAGAAAGCAGTGTCAGAGCAGTATGTACATTATCCAAGAAACATAGTTTAATGCCATGTTCATGTGATCTCTCTCCTGTTTAATCCCGACTAGCTGCTGTTTGAGGAACAGATACAAAGTTCATTCTCCTCTGGCAAAGCCAATGGCAAGAAACCTTAACATGTGACAACCCACTGCAGGACCTAATAGGAGGAAGCAGTCACAAAAAATACTTTCACAGCCAGTGTACACACAGTGTTTATCAACATGTAATGTTGGTGACTCAAGAGTCTTGGGTGACCTGCTTATTAATAAAATGGCAGATGTGTGGTACATGGTACCTATACCAGCCAAAGAGCAAAAACATGGCTTGTCATCTGTTGAGAATGAGCACCAAGGCAAAGGAGGGCAGAACTGACCAAGTAGCTAATCTTGTCAGTTCAGGCTCTGACATCACGTACGCCACATGAGTCAACACAAAATCTCTGTGAATGTGTATGTATGTATGTAATCCGCGTATCTCGAGAACCCTTCTTCCCACCGGCACGCACGTTCTCCAGATATGGGCATAAAGTCTGACATCAGAGTTTTCTGCAACCGGTACTGTGTGTGCAGAGATCTTCATATATGGGCATAAGTGGACAAAGACAAACAGATGGTCAAAACGGGTCCTATGACAGGTATATTGGGGTTTGCATTAAAGGGTGGGGCATTCATGGGGTTTGCATTAAAGGGTGGGGCATTCATTCCCTATTTCAAATTCGGCACGTGCGTTCCCCACCGCAGCAGGTAGTGCAGTGCTCGGCCTCGACCCGACCCGATACACGATTTTCTGGAACCAGCACGAAAGGTTCGGATTCTGATGTCTGACATCAGGATTTTCCGGAACTGGCACTGTGTCTGCATAGATCTCCATATATGGGCATAAAATGGATGCAGACAGACAAATACAGATATCTCCATATATGGGCATAAATGGACACAGGCAAACAGATGGTCAAAGATCTCCATATATGGGCATAAAGTGGACGCAGACAGACAGATACAGATATCTCCATATATGGGCATAAATGGACACAGGCAAACAGATGGTCAAAACGGGTCCTATGACAACAGGTATAATGGGGTTTGCATTAAGTTTGTCTCCTCCTCCATCTGTTTGTCTGTGTCCCTTTATTCCCATTATGGAGATCTCTGTATCTGTCTGTGCCTCCGACTGTGTTGCAGACACAGTGCCGGTTCCCCCTTTAATGCAAACCCCATTATACCTGTTGTCATAGGACCCGTTTTGACCATCTGTTTGAAAAAGCGACAGAAATCTCATATATGGGCATAAAATGGACGCAGATAAACAGATATCTCCATATATGGCATATATGGGCATACAATGGATGCAGAATCACAAAGATCTCCATATACGGGCATAAAAGGGACACAGACAGACAGATACAGAGATCTCCATATATGGGCATAAAATGGACGCAGATAGACAGATATCTCCATATATGGGCATATATGGGCATAAAATGGACCCAGAACTATAACTGCAGTGATCTCCATATATGGACATAAAATGGACACCGACAGACAGATACAGATATCTCCATATATGGGCATAAATGGACACAGGCAGACAAATGGTCAAAACGGGTCCTATGAAAACAGGTATAATGGGGTTTGCATTAAAGGGCGGGGCATTCATTCCCTATTTACATTGTTCCGAGTTGGCCAGGTCGCCTGGCAGATGTGTGGTACATGGTACCTATACCAGCCAAAGAGCAAAAACATGGCTTGTCATCTGTTGAGAATGAGCACCAAGGCAAAGGAGGGCAGAACTGACCAAGTAGCTAATCTTGTCAGTTCAGTTGTGACACTGCATTTCTTTAGATCCTGCCATGCCCTTCATTAATCACATGTACATAATCATATGAAGTATAATACGCACCCATTCATATTTGCAGCTAGGTGGCCCTTTTGCTCCTGCAATGTAAGATATAAGCTCAGTCTGTACTAATAACACCCAATTATTTATCTCCCAAACATGGAATATTGTTGGACCATGTGGCATTTAATGCCTGTCTCAGGACTGCCAGTATAGGAGAACTTGTCTCCAGGTTTTCTAAAGTATAGCCAACATCCCAATTTTGGGCATAACATTATAGGCAAAAAAAAATAAGATCAAGCTCACAACATGCCATGATGTGGTGATCTTGTAGATAGCACCGCGCACCCCCCCCCCCCATACACACAATTTTGATTTAAAATGTGTAGCACAGTGGAATAGATTAGACACTGGCACATCAAGTCAAGTATCTATTAGTATGTATACATTTGGGGCTAGGCCTATGTGTTTCAGTTAATCTTATTGATAACTCGCTGTGGCAAAAATAAAATATTCATGGAAATGTCAAAATGAAAAACTTTTATTCATTCAACTCAAAACAGAGTCAGTAAAATGTCACACAATGACAGTCAATTGTCAACATTGATTGTCTGAAGGGGAAAAAACAGACAACTCAATACAACAGCTCAAAATATATTAAACAGGAGTCAGTCTAAAATTCTTCATCGCATTCCGGAGGAAAGTCAATGGTCAACTCATTGATCGTCTGAAGGAAGGCATCCAGTTCTGCACAATGGCCTGGAGAGAGGGTACACATGTAAATAACAGTCAAGTCAAATGCGTGTTTAATCAAACCTGAAAAATGGGCAGTTTACTCATTAAATAATACCTGAATTTTCTGGCATCTTTACTGGCAACATCGGTTCCTCAAACGAAAATTCAAAGTCATCCTCATGGAAACCTGGGACATTTGGGTAGCTGGCCAGTCCAGCCAGAGCAAGGCAACCAAGAGGAACCACACCTTCAGGTATGTAGTCCTTCTCAAACTCTGTAAACGAGAAAAACAACAAAAGAGCCTGAAGGAGGAAACACTTGCTGCCACCCAAAAAAAAAAAAAAGACAGTGCCAACCAGAGGTCACGTTGGAAGAAGATCCCAGATCTTATTTAGGCCTTTAAACTAGTAAAGTAAGTATATAGTGATTTAGAACTTATAAGAACCTGCAGTGCACACAAGCACATTCAAAGGGTTAGTACCACCTCCTGGATTATTCCTTTTTTATTTTGCTGTTTTATAAAGTACAAGTTACTAAGTATTATTATTGCTGCTACAATGCTGCTACAATGTCTGAGGAACAAGAACAAAAATAAATGTACTCATGTCCCTGGCCTGTAGTGGTTGACCATCATTTATTTTGTTTGTAAAAAGTGATACATATTCCAACGTTAACCATTTTCAGCATTTAAAAAAAGAAACTGAAAGTGCTCAGCAATTACCTAGAGGGTCATAAGGAAAGCACTTATCGATTTCCGGATATTCTTCCACTTTGGTCTGAGGAACACATTTGACATCCGTTTCCTATGGAGAAGAGACTGTTATTGCGACTTGTCCATATTAGCACTTAACCCATTTAGTTCAACTTCTGAACCAAGCTTTCTGAAAAAAAAAATTGTTCAAAATACAAAAACAAATGTTGTTTTAACATCTACTCAGGCTTTTGTGAGCACCAGACAGTTTAAGTTGATTAATTTTAGATATTTTACATATTTTTTCATCAGACACTCCCCCTTCCTATAAAAACCCATGTTAGATTCATTTTTAACTTTTTTGGGAATATTGAATCATCAGTGAAAAACGTTAATTGAAAAACACAGCCTCTCACATATTAGAAGGACATTATCAGTCACCAGAACCAAGGACAGGTGTTTTCGATGAATCCAACATGGTTAAAATAAGAGTTAAATTCCAATGGGTTTGTAGGAAGGGGGCATGTCTGATAAAATGAATATCAAATATCTAAATACAGAATCAAGCAACTTTAAAAACTATACTGCTCATAAATGCCACAGTAGACAATAAAAATACCTCAAACATGTTTGAAAGTGAAATATCCCTTTAATGGGGAAGAAAACATCACTCATGAAGAAGAAAAAACAATATTTACCCATTTTATGGAACCACTCGTGCTTACCTGCGTCTTTTGAGATTTCTCCTGGTTGTTTATAGCAGGAGTTGCCGTGTTCTTGTTGAGAGCACCCAAACCCTTGCGATGAGACTGCAGAGGCGTATGGAACTTTTTGGCAGTTATAGGAGTCTTCAACATGGCTAAAGAAAAAAATAAGAATTACATTGATTTTGATTGAATACCATTAGTCAGAAATGTAAACAGCACGTGGAACAGTAGCACATTAAAGCTATACTGTGTAAGATGCTCAACTAGTGGTCAGTAGCCCTATAGCAAACCGCGGTCGCGTTCGCGTCTTTCGCCCGTTTTTCGTACCTTCACACCCCCGCGTCTGCCTCCACAACGCCGAGAGCTATCTTTAGAGGGGTCCCTGGTTCCTGTGCGTTCAGGCATTCCGGAGAAACTGACTACTTCACCCTGCCTGGTAGGCGAGATTACCTTTTGAGTAAAGAGACACACGGGCGACTACAAATATGGCGACCCCACTTCAAGATGCGCTGTGATTGGCCGGTAGTGTACCATGTGTGCATGATCGGCGATGTGATTGGGCAACGTATACACAACGTATGCAGATGATGCAGATTACGTCATTTTGGCGCGAAATCCGGTCCACGGCCAGGATCATAGAAAACATATAAAGAGAAGGCTTCAGAAGCTGAAAATAACGGAGTGGGTGTTCTAAAACTTTAGCGATTTAACAGTTAGGACAATTTTAAGATTTGTTTTATAAAAAAAGTTACATGGTACAACTTTAAGGCTAAAAGGAGAATAAAAAGTCCTGGGTGGGGACTGGTTTCCACTGTGTGGTCATATGTGCTATCGCATACACTATTATGGTATAGTTTTGAATTGAATAGTGCCCCCGGATAGTATATAAACCAAACAGTATGTGGATACCTAGCTCCTTTCGGAACCCCTTACTCGGAGCTGCGTAGCAGTGGAGTGAGGGGTTCCGAAAGGAGCTAGTGGATACCCAAATATTCCATGCATGCAAAGATAAAATCCGGTTATTCATACCTGGAGCAGACTGGAGCCGCTGTCGTGCCTTCAATGCAGGTACAAGATCTGCATTTTCTCCACCAGCAAAAGAAGTGGTTGCCATATTTCCTGTATGAACATTGAACACAAAGTTAAGCTGTTGTAAATCTGTCTGCAAAGTAGTACAGTATACCTGTAGAAGCATTTTACTCAAGTTATGTACATTGAGAATTGCATGTAAAATAATTCAGCATACTGTAGAGCTTGTAGATCTACCACTTTCAAAATATATTTGAAAAGGAGTCATTCTGTTTGTTTAATGGTTAATTTATCTTTTGGTACATTTTGATACAAATACTTTTACTACAACTTATATGCTACATTTTGAATTCCAGACTTCTACCTGTATGAGAGTAGTTATACATTGCAGTATTGATACTTTTACGTAAAAAATGTGAGCACTTTTTCCACCACTGCAAATGAATGACTGTTCAAGTGCCGTTATGTTCCCAATCCCAACAGCTCTGACTGGACCAGAACCAACCATGTAACATTATCATCATAACATTATCGTGTATATTATATATAATAGGTATTACTTTATCGTTCTGAACCTAGTTCACCGAGGAAATGAACAGCAGCGGACGACGACGTTAATGTTTATGTAGCCAATGCTAAGCTAACGTTAACGCTAGCAGTACTTTTCGCCAGTTGCGTCATAAGTTAAATTAAAGTTGTTGGCCACAAGAGGCTTGCATTAAGTTGATATATCCAGCCAAACGTGGTATTTACTAGTATGTACATACCTTGACTGAATTTCACTGAAAACTTCAACGGTTCACAATTACAACAGAGCAGAGTCACACTATCTCGCTGTGGTGCTGGGTTTGTTTTGGTATGAAACGCGTCGCCGTTTTGAAACCATATCCCAGCATTCCATTGGTCGAGCGGTCGCGCCACGGTCTTTTTTTCCCCTCCCTCCTATCTTTATTGAACGAGAATACAACAACAACACTGTTTCCCAAATAGTGGTTCGGAACCCATTTCTGGGTCACGGACCGATTTTTATTGGTCACCACTCGAGTGCAAATCCAAATACTGTGTAAGTATATAATATAAAAAACAATATCAACTATGCTAATAAGGTTAAAGCCAAGGATTTGATTGATTGAATACTTTATTAGAAGTTTGCATAGGAAAAAGTACAGGACAGTGCAGTTTACTGATACAAGGTCAACTAAAAGTATATATTTTTAGTTTTTTTTTTCTTCTGTTTTTACATGGAGACTTGAATTCATGGATATATTTTTGTCGCTTTCCTAAGACAATAATTTGATGACCAGCAGTGTTCCCTATGAAGACACAAAGCTCATCCTTTGTTCCCAATGGAGACACAAAGAATCTCCTCAAATTAGAAAAAAGGTAATTTAATAATAATAATCATGATAACTACAGAATTCACCTAGTCCCCCCCCGTGTGTGTGTGTGTGTGTGTGTGTGTGTGTGTGCGTGCGTGTGTGTGCGTGTGTGTGTGTGTGTGTGTGCGCGCGCGCGCGCGCGCGTGTGTGCGTGTGTGTGCAGGGCAGGAATTTCAGGGAGGCCATGAAGGCCATGGCCGTCGTTGCCCCTCAGTTTGGCCTTGTGCCCCTCAAACAAATGGCATGACCTGAGACCACAGTGGCCTTAATGCCCAATCTGACTGTACCACTTTCTCCTCTGTCTCTGTCTGGTCAATATGTAGACAGTAGACACTGGTGTCTCTTTTTTGTCATGTAGACAGACACCAGTGTCTTTTGTTGAGATTCTGAAATCTTAACTCCCCCGAGTCCCCATCTTTAAACCAAGATGGGGTTTTGCCCTGCACTTTGATTGGTGCAGGGCTGAGCATGGATCAGATTGTAAATACCATCATTTATCTATTTCACTGCAGATTAGGTTATCATCCCTAACCCTAAAATTAAACAAATTCTTTCAATGGACTAAAATCATGTTTTATTTGTTGGCCTTCCTGCCCTGGCATTTGGCCTTTGTGCCCTAAAAAAATGGACAACACCAAAGGCCAAGTGGCCTTGCCTCTAAAATGATGAAATTCCAGGCCTGTGTGTGTGTGTATTTATTTGAATTTATTGTCAAAGTATTGTGGTAAAACACCCACAATACTTTGACAATATATTCAAATCAATAATTCAATCAGTCCTTGTCTTGACTTTGAGAAGTAGTGAGTGATTAGACCAAACATTACAGGCCAGCACCTCCTCAAAACTCACAGGGGATTTTTTTGTGTGAAATTTTCAAAATGACATCCCCTGAGGATGCAGTGAGTGCACAACCCAGAATGCTGGCATTATGTGGTATAAAATACAAATAGATAACATGAAAAGAAAGCAATCGTTATTCCAGTTTAATGTAACCGACTAAAATCAAAATCTTGTCTGATGCGTGATGCAGCTATTTCCAAATGGTGTTTAAACGTCTGCTGCCTTCTCATCCTCTTCTGGGGGTCATCATGAGTCAGTCAGTAGTAGCCTATTGATCTGGGTGTCGTTTAGGCCTAACTGTGAATAGCTCAGCTGTGTAGTCCAATGGTCCAGAAACTAAATATTTAAGCTTTAACTGCTGCCACTGAGATGCCTATATCCATTATATAATGCTCCCTCCTTAAAACAATGATTTGGTTTTGGGCCTTCTACCTAGCAGGACGATCCATAGGAGGCCTTTGAAATGTTTTTAACTTTTAATGTTCACATTAAATTAACTGATCAGTTAAATATAGCTATACAAATATATTATTTCACGTATTATGTATGTATTATGTTTTAAAAATACATACATATATGTATTTTGTAATAATTAGAGTAGGCCTATAGAGGTTATGACAAAACCCTACTTCGGTGCGCCACACCGTCGTACGACCAATTCTAACAAAACAGTATCCTGTGCAGCTTCCTGGCAGTGAAAAAGTAGTCTACTTTAATGTTTCTTCAGAGTATTTCTGTTACTTATTGTAAAACATTAAAGTTTAAAGTACTTTTTAGGGCTGAATGAGGGTTGTAAGCCTGGCTATGCAAGGTTATAGGGCAAGTGGTTATATATGTTTTTGCAATAGGACTAATATCCAAAAAGCTACAAAGTAACTGTAACTAAAGATTTCAAATAAATGTAGAGGAGTAAACGTACAATATTTGCCTCTGAGATGTAGTGGAGTAGAAGTAAAAGTACTGACATTTTGAAACTCTCCAATAAGGTAAAATTACCTCAAAAAATGGGTGGTCTTCCCCTTTAAGTAACCTACTTTAGTAAATTTACTTAGTTACTTTACACCACAGCTTCCTGGGCTGCTGCCTGCCTGCCTGCCTAGTGAAAGCTTTTTAGAACCAACCATGGCGTCCACAGAGATAGCCAGGCAAGCGGTGAGTAACCTGGATTTATTATTATAACGTATGCCTTTTAATAATCGCAATAAACGCACGGAGCTGTGCGTGAGCTATGTTCGCCCAAATATGTTTTAAAAGTACGTTTATACAATCGCGTTTCTTGAATTTTCGGCAATTCTAATCATCTCCATTGAGTCCCGTACACGTAAAATGGTTGAAGAAGCTTGCAGAGAATGTATGAGGGCGGCCGTTATACCGCTATTCTAAACATTCAATTCATTTGTAAGCAAAAGTGTATGTTTCTTACTTAACATTTTGTAATAGTTTTTTAGGCCACAAACTGAAACTGTATCGTATCACGTATCTATATGTATGGACCTCATTATAGTCTAACGTTGCCGTGTCTCGACAAAATAGATGCAATGTTAATGCCATGCATTGAGCGTTTCAATTTCCAACAGTTCACTGTCGAGATCAATCAATATATTGTTTCGTGTCCTTGTCAGTTTCGGGCGTTGTCTGATGTGCATTAAACATCAGAGCGTAATGCTTCTATAGCTGGTTAACGGTACGTTGGCATATAGATATAGGCACGTTATTAGGGATGGGCCTGTGCAATTTGCAATGCACGATTTGCCTCAATCCTAACGTTAACTCTGGGGAAACAAAAGAAACGTAGGCTACAATAGGAGTCCCTAAAATAGTGTGGCCATAGTTGCCAGTTGTTGATATAGTTTGTGGCTCAGCTGAGTGAATGAACGACACTTTGGCACTTGTCTGTATGTAAGGAATGGTTACTGGAATGCTGCATGCAGCTATTTGTTCAGTCAAATTACCCTCTGTATTTCAAGGACTTATTCAGCTGTTTAACCCCTGGTTTAACCATCCAAATCATTCACAAGTGTTTACCACTATCGGCTATCTAAGGTTATTTTAAATCTAATCTTAAACTCAAAATCTTTCTCAGGCTGCCTCGAAATCCTGCATGGAAAAAGAACAGTTGTGTTATATTAAGCCACATAATGGTTGGGTTGGAGAGGACGAGGTCCAGTTGGTTTGAGAACTATGGCTATGCCATGTAATCTAAATTCCATGCTTTCCTGTACTTGTACTGTGTGTATGTAGGAAGCAAGAGAATGGATATGGTCACCACTCTCTCTCTCTCGCCCACACACACACACACACACACACACACACACACACACACACACACACACACACACACACACACACACACACACACACACACACACACTTACTTGCTTAACTCATTTTTGGGGACATGATTTACAATCTCAGTCTGCAATCTCAAATTTTATGAGATTGCAGTAATAAAATCTAATTGGGGACACCAGTTTTGTCCCCAATCAACTGTCTTATACTGAAATGTCCAACAAATTTCCCTAAACCTGGCCTATGCTAGGAACAGACACACTGATTATGTAGGCTTTATTAGACATTTAGCAGAAACAGTTCATGCACACGCACGTGCGCGCGCACACAAGCACACAGCTCTTGACAATCTGGGACAATCAAATGCTCTCATTCTTGCAGGGTTTTTTTAACATCACTCCTTGAAGTGAGCAATGTTACCTTCCTGTACATTGTGGTTTCCAACTGTCTCGACTTTGAGAATAGTCAGCACAGGAAACGGGAAGTGAATCAACGATCACCTGAAAGCTGTCTTTGAGAATAATACAATCAAAATGCTGTAATATTAAATAATGAAATTGCACAGCAGATATTTTGTTTTTGATTTCTTTTTTAAAGAATGTTGTTTAGATAGCATGTTTAGACGGATGCTAGTTTTGAATGATGTTTACCTGGTGTCTTAGTTTATTTGAGGATCTACATTGTTCTCTTTGCACTAGTGCCTAGTCATTTATTGACTAGGCTTAATGCTCGACTACTTTAGTCTGATCTCCTATTCATCAAAGTTGCTCATTAAGAGCATCTGCTAAATGCCCACAGAATTGTAATTGAAAACAAGTGCTTCAAAGTAGATTACCAGGTAAAAATAAATGCAAAATAAAACCTATTATCTGTCGAAACCCAACACTAAATGGCACAAATAATACATTGCATTTGCTGATAATTATTATTTGTCTGCAGGGAGAAGGGGCTCGCGCCGTCCCATTAGCCGGTCATGTTGGCTTTGACAGCATGCCTGACCAGCTGGTCAACAAGTCTGTCAACCATGGTTTCTGCTTCAATATCCTCTGTGTTGGTGAGTGTGTCACACACAAAAGTAAACCATTTCCTCCTATGTCCTAAAGGCAAAACAGGACTCATTTGCCACAGTGTATGTCAGGGTTGTCCATTAGCTAACAGCAATTCACTCTGTCTTTGACTTAAATTATTTCTGACTGGTGAACCATGGTTACCTGCTGTGTAAAATTATAGAAGTAGTTGTTGTAGTGATATGCTTAGAATAGAGAGACCTACATATTATTGTTCCATTTAAAGTTAAATTAACACTGTGTGTTCAGCATTGAATAGCATTTTGTACGAGCAAATGTCATATACACTGACAGTTGTGAATGTGAGTCTTCTTTCATTTATTCACATACAGTACGTAAAACTGTGGTCATAAAAGTGATCAAATATTATGAGGTTTTGTAATAAGTAGGCCTACCACTTAACTGCACACACAATTGCCCTTTTTTAGACTAAGCCTAAATTGTTCCACTGAGTTTCCTCCCGATTCCATTGGAAACATCCCAAGAGCAATTACAATGCGTCATTGCAACCAAGCCGCACAAATGTTCTTCTACTCTACGGCTTTTCTTGGGGGGGTCACTCATGGCTGCTTCCGCTGTCCTCCTTCACATTCTCAAAGGAAGACATGCAACAGATTCCTACTTCATGCACATGCACTGCACAGAGTAGCATGAGCAATGCATTAATGTGAGCTTACATTAGCATTGTGCGCTTACATATTTTGGTGCAAATTGTTTCTGTTCCTGAAACAAACAAGTAATGTACAAGTGGTTGACATTTGCACACCGAATTCCTGTTAACATCTATGCATTTCATGTCCAAGTCTCCTATTTATTTACCTCTCATTTGTTTTTGTGTTTTTAATCAAAATCTGTCTCATTACCCTCTGTCTGATGCATCGTTTGTTCACCTTCCTTTGATAGAAAGAAGCAGTTATATTGTAGTATTATGTAGCTGTTGTTTATGTTTTAAGTTATTGTGGCATGTCACTGTGTTGTGCTTTATTTTGCAACGCAATGCAAGAGAGCTGAGTAGCTGACACAAACTCAGGACTCCTGGATCGCTGCTCTCTACTCCCTCCTGTCTCGCATCAGGGTCTTGAGCTTTGCAGTGTTAACTTTGTTTAGCAATTTTCCAATAGATTGTAGACCCTTTGAGTACAACCAGTGGGTCATGGTAGAATGGCCTAAACCTCTAATCTCCAAGCATTTGTATCCTACTTTATGAGAACAGTAAATGCTGTGCGTGATACAGTACATGATAATGGTCATAAGGTGTGTGCTGCTTTGCCCAGTGAAAAGCAGTAATGGGGGTGGCCAGTTGCATACTTCAAATTTGACTGATTATCATAGAATTTTGTATGGTGGTGTAGGGCTACCAGGAGGTTTATTACTGCTTCGCCTAACGAAGTGGTCTTCAACATTTTCAGGCCAAGGACCCCTTAGTTGAGAGAGAGATGAAGCAGGGACCCCCATAACCTGTTCATAGATTCCATATAGTTTCATCGTTTGACAGGGTGTTTTGGATTCATGTCAATCTGTCTCTCAGATATTTAACCACTTGAACCGTCAATACTTAATAAACTTGACGTTTCACTCTGTACTTAGTGTGCTCTTTTTCCCCTCTACACGAAACCTCTTTGCCGAAAATACCCGATCTAGCTCACAACGCCTCGTGCTGCAAGGCGTTGTGAGCTTGTAGATCTGCTATTTTTGGCTAAAGTTCTCAGAATATGGACGCTAGGGTTCAAGTGATTAATATAAAAAAGGAGAAAAAAAAAGCTTCTATCGCACAAAGATTTGGAAGACCCCCTGTAGTAACTCTGAGGACCCCCTGTTGAAGACCCCTGGCCTAAAGCACTGGTGATGGTGACACCATTCATACATTTACTAAAGGATTGTGTATAGGAGTCTAAAGCACCCATTCATAACTTTATCAAAGGACTGGGTATAGGAGCCCAATCGCTTTTCTTTCTAAAGTTGGTGTACGTGGTTCAAAATGCAAGCAGTTGTGCAGTAGTAACATCACTCGAATACCTGAAATGTGATCTGTAGCGGAGGGATTTATTTTCACCTTCATACTGTATTATAAACAAACTACAGGTCAGAAGGCAACAAACAAAGATGAGTGATTCCTTTTAGGCTATATAACATATTTCTCCATCAGATTTTCACAGCTGAATTTGGGTGCTTTGATTCAATTCTCTACTTGTACAGTAGACTGTGCTACTACTCTGGCTAAAACGTCTTTTCAAGATGACACTGTCCCTGCCAAGTTGCTGTGATGGTTAAAAACGTCTCCACAGTGACCCGAGGTCAAATGGAAGGGAGAGAAGAGATCTTGCCCTATTTTTCTTGAATTGGAACATGGGGAGAAGGCCTGTGTAGAATTAGCTCTGATGACCAAAAATACGTTTTCCTACTGGGAATGGAGGGGAGCTGAGTGTGTCAGCTGACAGCCTCCAGCTGTGAAACAATGTCAGAGTACATCAGTGCATCCATGAGTCAGTGGCCTGCTTCCATCTCTATGACTGGAGCTTAGCATAATCAACTGTAAACACAGAATGACCTATCTGTTGTCCTGGTCAGCAGCAGTATGTCTATGTGAGTCACACAACAATTTAGAATGAGTGAAAAATTATAATGTATAATGATATGCTGATTAAATATGTTAAATAATTTCAATCGCTGATTCATTTTTAAAAAGGCTGTGCAGGCTGAACGCAGACCTGATGTAGTTTGGTGGAGTGTCTCTCACAGCGTGCTCTTGTAAAATATAGAAAAACAATTAACTGAAAATATAACGATAGAAGTTAAGACAATTATTTAAACCAAAAGACTCCCTAATCGGGAGATAAGCGACCGTCAGGTCGCATGTATACACAAATTGGCCTGTAAGGGCATTGTAGGCAACATCTGTAGGAGCAGTGTCCATTAATGTTGTCTGCAAAAAGCAACCTCATGGTGGCGCTAGAAGACGGGCATGTGAGAAGTTTGCCAGCCAAGGGGAGTGTGGACAAAATTTGGTATGGATAGGGGCAATCTGAGTTCCCAGAGGTAATTTTTTCCGCCACTAGGGGCGAAAACTGAAAATTAGGATAGGGGCAACACTAACAGTGCCGCAGATAAGAGTGGGGCCAAAAGTGTGACGTGACATGATGGACAGACTGACTGACAGACAGCCGGTGGTGCTTTTCATAGTAACTAATATTTAGTATTTGCTAATTAGATTTTGTTATGTGTTTGTCAAATTCGGCTACATGCTTCTATTACTATTTTTGTCCCCCCTTTTTTGTTTTACTGTCATCTCGTTGTTTACTCTTATTTTGAATATCATGGTTGGGTATATAGCTGCATGCATACTGTATACTGGAAACACTGCTCCTGCGTACAAAGCCATTCAGAGTGTGTGTTGTCTGTTTGTGTTTCCCAGGGGAGACGGGTCTTGGGAAGTCCACTCTCATGGACACCTTGTTCAACACCAAGTTTGAGGGCGAGCCCACCCAACACAACCAACCTGGAGTTCAACTCAAGTCCAACACGTACGAACTCCAGGAGAGCAATGTGCGCCTCAAGCTCACTGTTGTCAACACTGTGGGCTTTGGAGATCAGATCAACAAAGAGGACAGGTGAGTAAGCTCAAATCTCTTTCAGAAAGAACACATAGAGGCCTCAAGCAAAGGTAATTTAGGTGATGGAGATCAAGTAAATATTCTAATAACTAGACGTTCAGGCCTCACAGTTACATTGTACTGCATAGTTGTGTACATGTAGTAAGGGAAGGTGTTGGTTTGAGCAATGAGTATGAATGATGCATGTGGACAATTGGGTGTAAATGCATATGGGCAGTTGTTGATGGAAATGAGATAGCATTTGTTGTTAGATGTCATGTTGGAATATAGGACAGTGTTATACATCTGTGTTGTACGAATAAGAGGAAATGGTACTAACATGAAATGATATCCAGAATGACAGTATGTAGTATTAAAAGTGAAGCAGTAATTAGGAGCATTTGTGTGGTAGTCTGCAAAGTAGTAGTGCAGTAGTTGTAACAGCAGTGTAACATTTTTAATGTAAAGAAAAGGCTGTTTGAATGATTGTCTTTGGATAATTAAAGGAGTTTGCTATAAACAAGGTTGTCAGTAATGCCCTCGTCATTATCCGCAATGAAAACTTTGGCGCTGGCTCTCTTTCCCCTGGAGAAGGCTGTGTAGAGCTGGCCATGAGCGAACACAGGTTGAGCGAGCAAGTAAAAAATATTGTTCAACTTGTTTATTCTCTTGGGCCTGACCCTTATTGATGGTAACAAAGCTAAGCGGATAGGGAACTGTTGTGCATTACCACCATTCTGGTGCCATTCTTGAGAGTGCGGTCGGGACCTGCTTGCAGGTTCCTAATCAGCATGACTGGTGCACCTACTTTCAACTTGAGGTTATGATTGATCAGGGATTCCAGAAGGTGTCAGTGATCCCTGATGACTTCAGTAGGACCAGTAGGACTAAGTCTGTGCGTGTCAGTGTGAGTAAATTGCATATTTGCCCATATATGGAGATCTATGTATCTGTCAGTCCTTGTACCTCTTATGGGCATATTGGTTGGATCAGCGGTTCAACTAATAAAAGTTGTTTCGTACAACTGTACATCATGCAAGTACAGTAACGGCAGGGGAAGCAAAAAATCAGATTTATCCATGTCCATAAGTTGGAGTCTTTTACACACATGTTTTTTGACATTGCGTGACCTAATGCTCAGCGATGTTTTTTTGCGTGGTCCCTTGGACAGACAGCGGTAAATCTTGATGTTGTGTCCGTGATATCGCCATATGATTGTATATTTTACCATAAACAGCCATTTATGTGAAAATCTGTCAATCCTTGTCCTTTTTATGCCCATATATGGAGGTCCCACTCCCTGGTGGCATCAATAGGTCTAAGTCTGTGCGTGTCAGTGTGGTGTAAATCGCATATGTGCCCATATATGGAGGTCTCTGTATCTGTCAATCCTTGTTCCCCTTTTATAAATTGTGCAAGTACTGTAACGGCAGGGGAAGTAGCTAAGAACATAGGCAAAAATCAGAGGGGGAGTCTGTAGAACCAACCGTGTGCCGTGAGACCCCAGGCTTGCTGTGGGTCTCAGTGTCAATTAGTAGTAGGGATAATAATACAGTAATAATGTAATGGTTTGCTTCATAATACACGTTACATTTGGGTACATCTCAAAGTGCTGCAATAAACAACAAACATTCTAAGACCAATATGTATTTGACATCTTGATAATATAATCGTTGTTTAGCTGTAAATCGTTTTCTGGGACATCCAACTTTTAATGTCTTCTAGGAAGTTTTGGCTAGTCCATGAAGGTAATTAGGTGTGATAGACCGTCACACATGGCTGCCTATCAACTGTTACACATTTTGTGACTTAATGGTAGTAATAATAGAATAGTGAATATAGGTGCCTCAGGGGCATAATATGGATCATCTGATCAGTATTATCACTGTGCACATCTCATTCATCATGTACTATATAGATAGATACCTTTATATTATTATATATATTCTATCAGAATGAATGGAGGAGTATCGGATTTAACCCTGGAGACTCAGAGATTACCCTGGATATCACTGAGCAGTTTTCTCCTGTAGAACCAAGAGGGGCTTTCCAGTGGGGAAATCTTGCTCTTTCGATGTTTCATTCTTTCAACAACCAGTGTACTCATCCGCGTCACGGTTACTGAGGTTAGGGTTTGGTTTAGGTTTAGGCATAGAGGTTAACATTCCCTGTGTCGGCAGGTTAGCTACTCACCAGGTTAGCATTCACCAGCGTCGAAAGAATGGAACGTCGAACAGAACAGATGCTATGTCCCAATATCGACAGTTCCAGGGCCAATATTTCTATTAACACTACAACCCAGGTCATGGATTATAATAGCTTCAAAGAAATAAGTTTTACTTCAAGGATGTAGTGAATGTTGGTTAGCTAGCCTTTGGCAGTAGTAGGATCTTGATTGTTAGGATCCTGATTTTTGGAGCTGTGTGGAACACAAGCTCCCTATACGTGGCCGTGTGTGTGGGTCTCCGACCGTCCGTCCGTCCGTCCGTGTCTGTATGTAGCCTAAACTTCGGCACGCTACTAGTCCCGCACCATTTACGCCACCCCCGCAATATATACATCAAAACGTGCGGCTCGGCCGGGAATGGTGTGCTAGTAACTTTCTTTCCGATCCGCCTTACAATGGCGACATAATCGGCAAAAAACGACGCTGAATTGTCCCCATTGACTTATAATGGGACAACGCAAGACATCACATTCAAGTATTTTTCTCTCGCAAAGCATAGGAGCTACAGTTTCAAACCTCGGAGAGGAGATTCATAATGAATTTTAAGAATGAATCGAAAAATAATTACATCACTTGGCCTCATGGTGGCGCTATAACGGCCCACTTTGCGTTTTGCCCCGTAACTCTTGAACCGTAGATCGGAAAATTAAAATTCTTTTTTCCCTGGATTCCTTGGGTCAAGACGCATCTCCCCATATAGGCCACGCCCATTTGCGCCAGCATAGATTTTCCGCCATCTTGAATTTTCTCCAAAACACACTTTTTGCTCCTTTTCCTACATATTTTCTTTAAATGTCACAAAAATCGGTACACATGATCCTGGGTGACCAGAGAGGTGCTGTTGAGTCTAGCCTGCCCTGAGCATCAACTGCAATACACACACACACACACACACACACACACACACACACACACACACACACACACACACACACAGCTCCACTTCGAACAGAGGTTCGATTTTTTAATTAAAAGCAACATTGAACTTTGGTTGTACATTTACCTGGGCATATTTCTGATCATCTGTTGCTTCTGTGCCTAACTTCATCCTCTTCCTGTACATGCAGTCATGCACAAAGGAAAGTGTTCAGGCAAGTCATGGCTGCAGGGCTTCTGCATATACCAGCATATCTCTATGGGATTTTCTCTGGCCACTGGGCGCCCTCTAGTGGTGAAAGGGGTGGCACTAAATGAGTTAAGAATGAATCGAAAAATAATTACATCACTTGGCCTCATGGTGGCGCTATAACGGCCCACTTTGCGTTTTGCCCCGTAACTCTTGAACCGTAGATCGGAAAATTAAAATTCTTTTTTCCCTGGATTCCTTGGGTCAAGACGCATCTCCCCATATAGGCCACGCCCATTTGCGCCAGCATAGATTTTCCGCCATCTTGAATTTTCTCCAAAACACACTTTTTGCTCCTTTTCCTACATATTTTCTTTAAATGTCACAAAAATCGGTACACATGATCCTGGGTGACCAGAGAGGTGCTGTTGAGTCTAGCCTGCCCTGAGCATCAACTGCAATACACACACACACACACACACACACACACACACACACACACACACACACACACACACACACAGCTCCACTTCGAACAGAGGTTCGATTTTTTAATTAAAAGCAACATTGAACTTTGGTTGTACATTTACCTGGGCATATTTCTGATCATCTGTTGCTTCTGTGCTCTGTGAGCAAAGAACCAGAAGTATGATTCCATTCACTCTCATTGCATAATGAAACGGGTCTCAATATCACAATTTTTGTATATAAAATAATACAATCAAAGCAAATTTTGCAAATATATTCCTAGTTGTAGTCGTACATTGATATTGGTGATCTATAGTCATATTGATTTCTGTGGTACTAACAGCTGGATCAGCCTGAAGAAATTGCTAAATTTAGCCTTGCTAAATTGTACATTGTAAAAATACCAGTATACACTTTTCCAAAAGTAACACATACTGGTACAGTTCCTAATTATGAATTTTATGTTTAAGAAAGTGCCATGGGATCATGTATTTGTTACAAAACTCAAGACAATTTGTATAGGTGCATTAGTGTTCAAATGTTTTGAAGATAAACCTGCAGTTATGTTACAGCATACGGCAAAGCAGAGTTCACCTTCTTACACATCTTTAATGAGGAGGAAGTCCTAACTTATAGATCCATGAGGTTGTGAAATGTATGAAAATTGAGTGCATTCTTTTGAATTAGTGAATGTACTAGTATTAAATGTATTGAAGTCTATTATTTAATAGGACAGGGTGCCTTGATTCCCCCATGATCATCATGTAAAACATGATCGTCAGGTATTATGATTAAAGGAATTGTAATACTAAAAGATTATTAAAAATAAATGAAAAATGTTTTCGAAAAAACATGGGAAAAGCCATATACACATACAAAATAGAAAAAGTACAAAACTATGGCACCATCTCTTTAAATTTTAATCAGAGAATCTGCTTTGTTTCTTGAGTGAATAGAATCACTGCTTCCGGTTGCTCAATCACAGAGCACAGAAGCAGCAGATGAATATGATCAATAATATCTGGACTTATATCATGGTTGCGATACAATCCAAGGTTCTCCCCATGCTCACGACCTCTTTAATATTAGATTAGGTGGTTATGGGAAAACTAAAAAGAAACCATACCCGGCAGTCAATATTGGAAGGAACCTTATTTTATTGTATTTATTTGCAGTGTGATTTTGGTGTGGTCAGGTCCAAACAGTAATGTTGTAATCGTTGTGTATATATTATATATGTAATATTTGTAACTCTCTAAATATTATTTAACAAATATATATTATTTGTCACCCCCCCCAGACCAAGAGGCAACTGTAATCATACAAAAGCTGTTTCATAAATGTTTGGCATGTTGGTGCCTCAGATTTCCTTTCTAAAACACCCACATTGTAACTGTAGTTCTCCTAGTGTGAAATGAGGAATCTACTTGGCATATATCCATGTATTGGAAGAACCTCAGTGGACATCTTTGCCACTAATCTTGTCCTCTGAGCTTGATTATTAGCTCTTCAGGTCAGTGGAGATCAGTGCGAGGGGTGTTATCATGTGAGACCTGGCTCTCTTAAAACCCCAGTGGCAGGCTGCTCTGTATGGCCCGAGGGGGAAGGTTGTGCTAGTTACAGAAAGACTCTTGTAGGTCAGCACGCCCAAGATCACACTTTATATTAGAATCAGATTGTTTGTGGCTCATGGAGAGGGTTTGCGGGTGAACAGTATTTTGCCTCTTGTCATGTGAACAGCGTCAAGCTGGGTGTGCGTGTGTACAAGCACACGCAGGGTAGGTGGGGGGTTGTATGTTTGGCAACGGCAGTATTCCTTTGAAGCATCATCTGGTTTATGATGCGTGTGCTGCTCACTGCTCACTGTTCACTCATGTTCTGCCAGCTGAATCTCTTCAGTTTTTAGGGTTCAGTCGATTCCCTATATGGACCCTCACTTTCTTTTTTCTTTTTTTTAAGATTTGTTTTTGGGCTTTTTTATGCCTTTATTTGATAGGACAGTAGACCGACAGGAAATGGGGAGAGAGATGGGGAATGACATGCGGCAAAGGTCGCCCGGATCGGGAATCGAACCGGCGACGCCAGCAGGCATCATAGCCTAGTATGTGGTATGCGCCTTGACCACCAGGCCAGCGGGCACCCCAAGGACCCTCACTTTCTTAATCTAATAGAAATATGCTGCCCCCCACTCCAGTTACATTTGGTTTAAAGAACATAGTAGCTTAGACCCTCACCAAGCATGTAAACTTTTAAGAATGGTGTAATCTGTGAAAAGAATAACGCAACAAAAGGGTTGAGGGGAGGGACAAAAATATGTTATGTATATCGTCGTTGTCGGGTGGAAAAAAAGTTTTGTATTTAACATTTTATAATAGTGAAAATAGACGATCTACAAGCACACAACGCCTCGCTCTGTGAGACGTTGTGTGCTTTTAGATCTGCTATTTTCATTACAGTTTTGTGCGACAGTCTTGTATGATGAAGCAGGGCTTTACTTTACGAAAAGAAATGCGTACAAATTCGAAACTTGGAGATACAAGGTTTCTGCCCGACAGTGGCGATATGTAAATGAGTTGTGCAGTGCTATTCCCTTTATTTAACTTGTCTCAATCCTCCCTCCTTTACAGCTACAAATCCATTGTGGAGTTCATTGACGCCCAGTATGATGCCTATCTGCAGGAGGAGTTGAAAATCAAGCGCACGCTACACAGTTACCATGACACGCGCATCCACGCCTGCCTGTATTTCATTGCTCCCACTGGACACTCCCTCAAATCGCTGGACCTGGTGACCATGAAGAAACTTGATAGCAAGGTGAGCTGTGTGGGGCTGTGTATTCTTGCAGCCATAGGCTTGAGGATTAGTCGTGAACTACTCCTGAACATGGATCGACGTGCGACCACATCGTCGATATAAATCTATTTAGTGATCATGTGTCGCTGGAGGCATTTCCACAACTGCTCCGGTTGCAGGTCATAAACTCCCCCCGACTGTGCCTTCCGCTAGCATACAAATTGGTTCCAGCCTCTTTAATGTGTCGGTGTAGGTCAGCTGTGAAATGCAGTCTTCTTATTAGTGACCGTGGCCTCGTTTCCCTGAGGTTCCGCCCCTCCAAAAGCCTCTGGGTAGACCTCACGCTTTTGAACAACGAACCCCCTCAATGTTTGCCAGAGCAGATGCACCCACCGTTGAGCTCTCGCCACACTGTGATCCAGAGTAGAATCTCCCCTGTGTACACAATCACACAACCCCTAGCATCTGTACGGTAGCACCCCTCTCTAATAGCTAAGAAGAGCCTATGGGGAGAGCCAGAGAGGGCTGCAGAGCAAATATCCTGGGATGGAGTGGGCGTTAAGGGTACACTCAAACCATCACTTATGTGTGGGAGGGAAAGTCTTTCTCTTTTGTTGAGCAAATGGTGGGTGGATGTTTGAGTACGCCATCCTATACCTCCCCCACACATACAGTATAAGACACTCATCCATGCTCTAGTCTGGTAGAAGCTAGTGAAACAAAAAAAACTAAAAAAAAAACTCTGAAACTGTCTGTTTTTTGTTTTTAATCTCACTTTCTCATTTACTCCTTTGACTCACACAAAATACGGTTGCAAGAAATGCTTTGAACAATTATCGGACTGTTACAATTAACACCATGTTTGGAGAGCTCTCCGGAGACACGAGAGCATGAGATGGAGGTTCACTGCCCTATGTGCTATTTTCATCTTGGTTCAAGGCTGAAAAGATGCTGTATGATGAAAGTGCACTTAAGTGTGATGGACAAACATCCCCAGAGTTAGAGTTGGAGGCATTGACTACTATTAATATTTCCAGCTTTCAAATATTCCTCTTCTGTGGAGCCCAGAAGACAAGAAATATGGAAGCAAAATGTATTTAGGGAGATGAGACGGCGATGTCCCAGAATCTATTAATATTCTAAGGCTAAGGTCTGCTTAGGAATTCACACACTTGTATGTGATGTAATGACACAATAGCAGAGGAGAGGCTGACATATTACTGCCTCCTGAATGACTAAATGTGACAGATCTCAGCTGAGGTCTGAGCACTGCGCAGACTGCCAGACTGTCAACCAGACTTGACAACTCGGGGCCAAGGCCAGTTTGAGATCGTTTAACAGATGTAATTTGTTTATAGTCAGAAAGGATTATTATTTGTATGCTTATTGCTTAACATGGTTGGAAAATATTATGTAATCTTTTTCTTGAGCTATTTTTGTGTTGTAGTCTTCTGTCAGACAATTATACAGTATATTTATTTATTTATAGACTTAACAGATGTGGTGAATAAAAACAGCAGCAGACAACACCTTACACAGACTTATACCTTTTTCTTTTTGTCTCCATCCCCTGACAGGTAAACATTATTCCAATCATTGCCAAGTCAGATGCCATCTCTAAAAGCGAGCTGACCAAGTTCAAGATCAAGATTACAAGTGAGCTTGTTAGCAACGGGGTCCAGATCTACCAGTTTCCCATTGATGACGAGGCAGTGGCAGAGTTGAACTCAACTATGAATGTAAGGCTGTTATCTTTTCTTTCTTCTTTTTAGGTTTTAAGGCATTGTATTCCTTTGTAAGGACACAGGTCAGGCACCATTGCGAGGGTCAGATAAAAAATAATGTTTTTAATTCATGTATTATATTGATACTATAAATTCTTCCTAACACAATAAAGCGGTGTCACTTGCCACAACTTTCTTGTGCGAAGACTGAAAATGGAGAAATACTTGTGCACATCATGCAAGTACTCAAGTACACATCATAAACATGTGATTTGGACACAGAACAAGCACCATCTGTGTCTGCTCCCGCTGTCAGGAAGTCAAGCCAAACACTCAAGTCAGCTCACGCTGCCGGAAGCCCACAGTGTGGGAAATGGCCTTTGGTCACTGTGAGCTAGGGCTCAGCTAACCCTCCTTGAGAAATTATAGCGAGGAAACTGCTGCTCCTTGCTGACTCCTTTATTCTGTTAGCCGTGGCCCTGCAGTCTTACCACGGCCACACAAGTATGGGAGGTCAGGTCACAGACCCATCCTTGGGGTCATTTTACGACAACTTTCTCAGATTTTTACAAATTGCTCATCCGTCACTGTCAGAATTACTTATTGTTCAGTACATTTCACATTCCCCTGTCACACTTTGCTGCCCTCCTAAGTAGTATGTAGGCTTATCCACTTGAAACTAGCATCCCTATCATGGCATAATAGGCGAACAATCTGCAAAAATAGGAGAATAATTTCCTATTTTTGATATACTACAAAAATATATAGGGTTTAAGTGGTTATCTTTTTTTCTTTTTCTTTTTTTTTCCGAAGATTTGTTTTTTGGGCTTTTATGCCTTTATTGGATAGGACAGTAGACTGACAGGAAATGGGGGGCGAGATGGTGAGTGACATGCGGGCAAAGGTCGTCCGGATCGGGAATCGAACCGGCGACGCAGGCATCAACGCCTATGTGGTATGTGCCTGGCTGGACCAGTAGGCCAGTGGGCGCCCTAGTTTTGCTATTTGATGTAATGCAAAATATAAATAAAGGAACTATAAGCTATCCCTGAAGGTTCTTCCTTGTTCACTAGTTCAACTTTTGCTGCATCGCATTGTAAGGTCCTCCAGCAATGGATTAAAATAGCCAATCATCTTTTTTTTTCATCAAAAGGCAAAATGACGCAGTTCCTAATCCTGTAAACTAACTTAATCAATTAGCCACTTACCAAATCAAACGCCCATATTCAGTACACTGACAAACATGCATTATCACAATTTGGTAGTTTATTACATGGAGATGTGTGGCAGACAAAGCAGCAACACTCATAGCACTGGTTTTTCTCTGCTTCACAGGGCCATTTGCCCTTTGCCGTGGTGGGGAGCACGGAGGAGGTGAAGATTGGGAACAAGATGGTGAAGGCACGGCAGTACCCCTGGGGGACAGTGCAGGGTAAGCCTGGGTCACGTCGCTTACACAGGAAATGAGTGGGAGATCCCTCCCTGTATATGGACCTCCTGCATAGCTGCCTCCAGCAGCTGCAACAGGCTGCAGGGGACAACTGCTGTTTATGAAATCAATGCAAAGCAGGAATCCATGTTCGTATGTTGTGTGTGTGTGTGTGTGTGTGTGTGTGTGTGTGTGTGTGTGTGTGTGTGTGTGTGTGTGTGTGTGTGTGTGTGTGTGTGTGTGTGTGTGTGTGTGTGTGTGTGTGTGTGTGTGTGTGTGTGTGTGTGTGTGTGTGTGTGTGTGTGTGTGTGTGTGTGGTTGCACAGTGTGGTGCTCAGTTTGATCTAGAATGCAACTCAATAGGGCATGACTAAACTTGTATACACAGATCATTAACTTGAACACAAAGTGTGTTAGTTGCTTGTTTATGCCACCATTCTCTGTGCATCCCGGGTTGGTAAACTGCATTTCTTTAAGCTCTGTAACTAAATCGGATGTCAAATGCCAGGTCATGCCAGTGTCAGAATGGACCTCATTATGGCTGCAACTATTGATTATTTTCTTTGCGGTCATTCTATCGATTACCTTTTCTATGTTTGTGTTTTAAAATAATCGCATTTGTAAGTGCTTTCTCTGAGCCTTTATTGATAATGAGTACAACGATATGCAGCAAATGCTCTGGCCTAACCGGGAAAGACTACGATAAATTATTATTACTATACGGATACGCTGCAATACTCTATAGAAATTACTAAAATGTTTGATTGGAGCCATCCCTTTGGGGAACCATCCCTGTGGAGAATGTGAACAATAATGCGTGAGGGACAGATAATTAGCGAAAACTGTTGTGGCATAGTGCCAGAGAACTTCAACCACATGATCTCTAGTGTCTCTATTCTTGGGCAAACAATCTGCGGAAATATCAGCTCTTCAAGCTTTTGTTGCAATCGGGTTAGTGCAAGAGATTTGGTATAGCAGGAAAAAAAGAGCTGACCTAGTATTGATTAAGTTAACCGATCATAGGGTTTATGTTGTTTCGTGCCTTGGACACGCATCGATACGAGTGGTTGGATAATCCATACAGTATTGTGAAAAGTTCTATCGGGATACGGGATACTCAGTTGTATGTAGTTTTCTTGTACAGCCATGGGAAAATGACGTGTGGATGGTCATGTTGTGTCCCCAACAGTGGAGAATGAGAGCCACTGTGACTTTGTCAAGCTTCGAGAGATGCTCATCAGGGTTAACATGGAAGACCTCCGGGAGCAGACACATACGCGCCACTACGAGCTGTACCGCCGCTGCAAACTGGAGGAGATGGGTTTCAAAGATACAGACCCGGACAGCAAGCCCTTCAGGTAGGATATATCGATAATGTGACGATATTTTGAGGATTGATGTATTTTGATACTTTCAGAAGCTATTTACTTTTACTGTTTGAAAAACAATAATAATATGGATGTGATGACCAAACGAAGGCATTGATTGTTCATTCCAGAAGATTTAATCTGGCCTTTAAGACCGACAGACAATATGGTCTCATTATCGCAATATTGATATTCTATCCCAGCTCTTATAACACATCAGTGAATTGGCTCTGCTTCAGGATTTTCAAACCTTGACAGTATTCTTTACACTTGCTCTTGGCCTGTGCACCGTCCAGTCTGCAGGAGACGTACGAGTCCAAGAGGAACGAGTTTATGGGTGAGCTGCAGAAGAAGGAAGAGGAGATGAGGCAGATGTTCGTGCAGAGGGTCAAAGAGAAGGAGGGCGAGCTCAAGGAGGCAGAAAAAGAGGTGTGTGCTTGACATTGATGTGAAGCTTGCCTTTGATTTTTTTTTTTTTTGCGGTGTGGCTCTGCAGGAATCTAGCCATCTAAATAAGAGGGACCGTCTGTGTGTCTGTCTGTGTGTCCAGGGCTAATCTCGCAAACCACTGGACAGACCAGCGGCGTATTTCTTGTGCACACTGACAGTTGGCCACAGAAGTACCTTCACTTTTCATAGTACCTTCATACTTACTTCTTGAAACAGTGTCCAAATTTGGAGTCATACATCAGACGACTGAAGCAAGTAAATGGTGCATTTATATAGCGCTTTTATCCAAGGCGCTTTACATTGTGCATCACATTCACCCATTCACACACACATTCATACACCGATGGCTGAGGAAACCATGCAAGGCACCAACCTGCTCACCGGGAGCAACTAGGGGTTCAGAGTCTTGCTCAAGGACTCTTCAACACTAGCGAATTTAAGCAATGCTACGGCGACGTCAGATGACAACGGCAACCGGAAATGATCGATAGATCAACCTGCCACCGTCTGTACTTCGCCAGAAGGTCCCTTTCCATGTTGCGCCTAAAACGTCTGCTACGCGTCGCCATGGGAACTAAAGCGTTCAGTGAAAGGGGTGGGACCCCGTCGCTGACGGCTCTTTGCTTAATGATTTGGACCGCAACGGCGATTGCGTCATAGCAGCCGTAATCCCCCCTCACGTCGCGGTAGTAGAAACGGGCTCCTTAAATTCCCTATTAACTCAGGGGAGCCCAGATTTGAACTGGGAACCCTCTAATGACGGTTTCTCTACCCCTGAGCTATGCCGCCTCAAGTCATAAATGACTGACGACACAGCTGGTCTAAGATCCACATTGGAGCCACACCGTTCCCATGTGGATCCCAAGATCCACTTGAATTGATTTGGTTTTCTTGCTCCATTATAAATAAAGGCTCTTTTTGCTGCTCATGCGTTCCCTGCTTTCCTCTATCGCCCCCCACATGCAGCTGCACGAGAAGTTTGACCGTCTGAAGAAACTCCACCAGGATGAGAAGAAGAAGCTAGAGGACAAGAAGAAATCCCTGGACGATGAGCTCAACATGTTCAAACAGAAAAAGACTGCCGCAGAGCTTCTGCTGAACCAAGCCCAGCAGGCCGGCGGCTCCACCACGCTCAAGAGAGAAAAAGAGAGGAAAAAGTAAGTATATGCTTGTTCCTCCTCTGCCACTACTTGAGCTTTTATCCTCACACCTCAGCAGGTGCAGGCACCCACCGTCAACTGTATGAAGATTGGTACAGTCTGGATACTATGAGCTTAAGTGGAACCGTAAAAAAACACTATGGCACATAAAGGTTTTGAGGAACAGTATTCTCTCTTTGTGTTAATTGTCCATAGCAGAATACATGCCAGTGCAATGAATATCATGGCCACTATGTGTGAAGTTGTTTGTGTTGTTTTACACTTGGACCAGACCATTATGGTAATCATCAAGTCTGTTTGGCACTTAAAATGTGCAGCCACTTGGCAGTCGCACATATTAATTAAGCTTTCCATTTAACTTATGCACATCATGCTTTTGCCAGTTGGAGAACAATTTTGGTCTGTGCTGTTAATGTCATTGCGTACTTTGTGGTGTCTGTCTACCCACACCGAACTGACTACAGTCTGTGTGGAAATACGTCATAGAAGAAGGCTTGAGCTAAAGCCTTGCACCAGTGATCTAACTAGACTCTCAGAACTATTATGGTCTAGCAGTCTTTTACTTAATTGTGGAAGATTACTGTTTTCTCTCCATCTCATGAAAACAAATATAAAGTATATTAATATGCTGAAGTTGAAACCAGAAGTGTACTGGCTGTCCATCTAACCATGAATAATTCTTTAGCTGAATATTATGAACAAAGGGGACAGAGAGTGACGAGTGCTGAAAATGAATCTGATATCCATGTAAAAACTGTGTTCCATCACAGTTGGAACTTTTGGGTCTTAAAAGGGGCTGATGTATTTTTCTCAGAGCATGTGCCAAATTGCTCTTATGGTCAACACATATATCGTCGTTGTCGGGTGGAAACCATGTACAGGGTTTCCTGCAGGAAAAAGTCTTGACCAGGGGGGATCTCATGGCGCACGCGCAAAGCGCGTGCGCAGAAATTTTTTGATAATTAATTAATTAATTCGAGTAATTAACACATATGGTGCCAACCCCGAGTTTCCCGAGTTTGTATTGGTACTAGTACTGTGCCAACCCCGAGTTTCCCGAGTTTGGGCCGTTTTTGATTTTTTTCAAAAAAAAATTTTGGACATCCAGAAATGTATTAGGCATGATCGCGATCGCGAAATTACATGTTTAACCCCCATACCAACCCATTCTTTCAAACATGGCAGCCATGTTTGTTTACATCTGAAGAAAACATAATGGCTGATAAATCATGAATGCCTGCACGGATTTCCAAGCGGATTTTTTTGTTTGAAAGCTGTGAACAGCATCTACACACGTGGTGCATCATCTAGGCATGGGCGTGCACTTTTTACACACTTGCACAATTACATGGAAGTCTATGGTAACCATGGCAACGCGGGACATTGGCCGGAAAAAATCATTGCAACATATGTGTTAATTCACGTAATTTTTTATATTAATTCTTATTTTGCCCTATAAAAAACACATGAATGTGCCCATGATGACGGAAAACACAACTACATGCTATCATTCACATTTATTCAACATTGAATAGGCATTCAGGAGATACCAGCCCTTATGTTTTCTTCAAATGTAAACAAACATGGCTGCCATGTTTGAAAGATAGGGTTGGTATGGGGGTTAAACATGCAATTTCGCGATCGCGATCATGCCTAGGACATTGTTGGAGGTCCAAAAACTTTTTTTGAGAAAAAAAGAAATTTTTGAAAAAAAAAAAGATTTTTTTTTTTTTTTTTTTTTTAGTCCCTTGGGGGGGCGGGGGGGTTTTCAGGCCGGGCGGGGCGCCTGGCCTGTAAAGTGCTGCAGGAAACCCTGATGTATGTCCAAAACCGTTTTTGTATTTATAATTCTTTAAATGATTTAAACTAGTGAAAACAGCCGATCTACACAATGCCTCACGGAGCGAGGCATTGTGTGCTTGTAGATCATCTGTTTTCACTACTTTTGTGCGACGGCCTTGTGTGATGAAGCAGTGCTTTACTTTAGGAAAAAAATTACAAATTTGAAACTTGGAGATACGAGGTTTCTGCCCGACAGCGACAATATTTTTGTCATATTGTTGACCCCTTCATGTTGTTAATCAGTCATGATTGTGTATTAAAGCTGAGGTGACCCCCTCCACTGCCTGTTAGAAAGGAAGAAGACATTTGCACTGAGAAGGTCCTTTGCATTATTTTTCTTTTTTCATTTGACCCCTTTAACTCATTTACTTCAAGTCTTTGCAGTCTGCACCTCTCACCTCTCCCACTTTGTCTGTTGGTCGCTGATGAAAACAGTGAATGGAGTGAACTCACCCCTTGAAGCTGCAATCTGTTTTTATAATGAACAAATATCATTTTGACCAATAGAGTAGGTTAACACAATCCTACTATAAATGTGCAAAATCTCTGTAGTTCACGTCTCTGTAGTTCACGTATCTCGAGAACCATCCCACCGATCAACTTCAAACTCGTGCATGTACATTGTCGAGGATTCGAGATTGAAATCCATAAATGTAAAAATACAGAATAAGAAAAAAGTTACTCATTACTGATTTCATCTCAAGGCCACATTTGACGTTTTCTTCAGCTCCCAAGAGGCTTTGCATTTTGTGTACATACTGTGTGAAGTGCATGTGTCCCCCTATATTGCATCCATAATGTTTTCCAATTAACTCGCATGCTTGCTGAGTCATCTGGTAAGACTAATGTTTACCCAGCCATCCTCTGGCCGCCAGAAACTATTAACACACAAAATATTAATTGGATACCTCCAGAGAGACTAGGATGGTAAGAGGGAAGTTATTCTAAAACACATTTAGAAATGGACACAGTTTGATGCAATTGCAATGATTGCTGGTATTTGAGTTGCATCCCTACACATATCACTCATTGGTGACATCTGTTGCAGCAGCTGAACAGATCATCATTGGGTTGGCACCAGTGTTTTTCAGTGTCTGTGCCAGCCTCTAAATAAGCCAGTTTATTACCCCCCCCCCCCCCCCCCCCACCCCCTCCCTCATGTTGATGTACTGCCCCATCTGCCCTCTGAATCCACAACAATCTGCTATTATGATCCACCCAAGTTTTTCCTTTACCCAACCCTGCTGTCACACAAAGAGCCAATTGAGGCCTGAGCGGAGGGGACTACAGGGTCATGCCAATGCAGCGAGTATAGCCTCAGGGCCTAGCCTCGTTTATTGGGACGACATGTTTTGTTGGTCTCGCAGCCATATGACGCCCCCTCTTGTGTGGATAGAAAAGCCAAATCCACAGAGAGATATGTTATTTGTTGACACTCAACCGCTGGGGAGGGTAAGAGGAGGGGGGGATGGGAGGGACTAGACGGAAGACATCTGTCTTACAGTCTGTAAACTCCTCCTCAGCCACAGTGATGAAAACCGTCTGCTGTGTCACTGATGTTAATAGGGGCACAGTCAGGATAGTAAAAAAAAACACTGTGGTGGATGTATTGAAACTTTTACTTTAATTAAATGTACAAAGGCATTGGCATCAAATCAAAGTATACTTACTGTACCAAAGTAATAGAATATTTTTTTTTTGCATGTTTTGTTTTTAAATGTGTCTTAACGTTTTCAAAGTAACAGATGTACAGACTCACAAACGAGTCACGTGGCGGTTGGTGAGCTTATAGATCTGCTATATTCGAAATGCGAAAGTATGGAATAGGGCTTACGTGCTGGTTTTGTATTAATAATCTAAATCTGCAATGTAACTAGCAACAAAACATTTTTTCAGTAGAAAAAGTACAATATTTCCCTCTGGGAGTAGAAGTATCAAGTATTAAAACATGGACAAACTCAAGTAAATCTCACAATTGTACTTAAGTACATTACTTAAGTAAATATACTTACTGTAGTTATTTTCCAACACTATATTGGAGTTGAGGATTTAAAGGAGTAGTTCATCCCCAAAATTACTTTTTTATTCTACCCCATGGAAACTTAAGTTAAATAATATTTTTTTTGTTTTTGTCCCATTCCTAAGCAATCTTTTGAGGAGACTCTTTGTACCCCCATTGATTCCGCATGGAGACACAAATGCATTTGGGTCTCCATCCAAAATCAATGGGGGTACATTTATTATAATCAAATCTCGAGTCTCCATGGGGTGAGTAATCAATAGGAAAAAAAAGTCATTTTGGGTGTGAACTACTCCTTTAAGCTACCTTTGTCAGTATAATAATGCTGAATAACCCCATCGCTGCACCCTCTTAATCAGAGGCGCCAAGTTTTGTCCACGCCGCAGGGGGCTGAAGCCATTTGAGCGCTACCCCCCGCCCGTTTGCATACATGCAATTGATGCAAATAGGCTATAGTAGGAGCGCTCCGTGGGTGCTGAAACCCCACGGCACCCCACAGACTTGGCGCCTATGCTCTTAATTGCTTTTAGGGGTAAACCCTTGAGTTGACCTGAGTTGACCTCAACATGCCGTGTAGCTACTAATCAAAATGTCATGTCACTGGTGTGAAACGGTATGTGCCGTAATGTTTTACTTGCTAGAAAGCAATAATGGCCCTTCTCTCTCATTTCCAGTTGAGGATTCCTGTAGAAAAAGTGCTCCCTCAGCCTGCTGTGAATGAGTGTTCACCCCATCAACCTTGCAGTGTGCCCTCATCCCCTTACCCCATTCCAACCCCACACATGTACCTCTGCTCTGCTCATTGGAAGAACCCTGCTACCATTTGAATGGAAGCCTTTTCTCAGCTGCATTCCTTGTTTTTGTTTTTAGTTTTTTGCTGAATGATGCTTGTCTTTTATATAATTTTTGCAAGCTATTATTCAGATGTTTATTTTTTATTTTTTAAATATTGAAAATTACCTTTCTGTTCTCGTGATTTATGTTGAGTTGTCCTTTGCATGACTAAGTGTGCTTTAACATTAACCTACGACATGACTGAAGCCTGAAATATACCTCATGCATTATACGCAACCTTGGGCGCTTCAAGCTATGCCAGATGGATTTCACGTGTCGTTGCATTCTGGTATGTGTCACCTGAAAAATCTGAATACGACTCGAAGCATCATGTGTGTTGCAGCAAGGGGTTCTATTGCAGGCAAGAACAGAATGAAGCTGTCTGTCTTGTGTCTTCATGGATTTGTGTTCTCTTAGTTCTGCTCTATCTTTTATCATTATAGCAGGCACTAGTTTCAAACGTAACTCTGTGGGTTTAATACCTCCACTAGTGCAAAAGTTGTGTATGTACACAGGGCTGGGCCAGGCATTGTCATTTGCGTTTGGATGCATGGAGTATGTTTCAGGCTTTAATGTTGTAATGGACCTAAGCGTGTGGTGGCCAAGGTGAAACAATTATTAGCCAGTGGGCGATTGCTGATTACAATACAAATAGTCAGACTTCAAGGACAATCCAATTGAGTGAAAAATGAAGTGACCTCTCACTGCATTAAAAAAAAGGCTATGGATGCTCTGATCAACTTAGCACAAATTAGCTGTACCAGATATTCCATTTTAAGAATGAGTACGAGAATAGAATGTAAAGTTACGAATATTTATAAAGGTTTGAGTGGTTGCTTTAACAAGCACACAATCTGTGATAAGGTGCGACCAGCTCAGTTTGCGCTTAACCATTTTGTATCCACCAACCAACAGTGCCTTATAATAGTCTAGCTGTGTGTTCACAGACAAATAGTGCCACTATTTCACCATATTGCAATATAATAGAAGTTAGAACTCAACCATTGATTTTGTCTGACTGCACAGAAATGGCAAATCACTGAAAATAAAGCTGTGAATGTGAAAGGGCACCCCAGGGGCCCACGGTCATTTCCTGGTAACCGTTCCTTCATGTTGACTGGATGCTCCAGCAAACACAATCCAATCCAGCTTTCTGGAGCAAGAGAAATCAAATATTGTATTATTGTTAACACCTTCTAAGCCAAGGGGAGCCCCTTAATGTTAAAACCGTACTATATCGCACATCCCCCCAGGGACTCTCAGCCACGTCGTACATTCCCGGACTTTGTCTTTCAAACCGGAATAAAAGCTTTTGATCCGAAAATCGGCGATCGTCTAACCTTCCCTAGTCACCACTCGTGCACTGATAGCTCATGCAGACCGTGCATGAAGCAGAGGTGACGTCAGCGCCTCTCCTTCTCCAAGGCACCTTCCACCCATCCGTTTACTGTCTACACACTCGAGCTCCTCCTGCAGCCATGCTTGGGGCTATGCTAGCGAAGCTTTTCAGTTCTGTTCTTCAGTCACACATGGACTATTTGCGGGGACATTTACGTGAAAGGATCGCGCACGCGAAACGCATGGGGACATCGACGATCGGCCAAAACCCCCATTCTATCCCAACGGAGATCGAGAAAATCATGGTGAGTTACTGGCCTGGGGGAAAAAAAAAAAGAAAAAACAGCGGCGCTGTTCAAGATGGAGGGGCTGCGGGGTCATGTTTATAAACATAATATTATGTCTCAGATCACAATACAATAATAGAAATTTCACGGCTAATCTACCAACCACCATTCTATTTCGGACTGCAACGTGTTAATGTGATGCATTAACCTAACTAAGGGTTAAAAAAAAAAACTTTTGTTGTTGTTCTCGGATCAATCAATTATCTTTCTCAAAAATATCCTGTGATGTCAAAACAATATAATTCTATAATCTTTAAGAAATGTAGAATACCGTCGAAACAGAAATATAATTATAATCTTTTAAGAAATGTAGAACATACTCTATTTTAATTCAATCTGCAACTCCAGTTGCACCAAATACAAATGGTTATATCCAAACATCCTTTTTGTTGTCTTGATATTATTAATTGGTCCTAAAGAATTCACAGCACAATATTCAAAATCAATATTTAACTAATTTGCAATCTTTTGTTGTTCTTCATCCTATTTTAACATTAAGAATATGTCTTTGCTTTATTGGGATTCGTCACAGAAAATGTGCCTTGGCAGTTATTGTTTCATTTTAGCCTTATGCATGAGTAGATGCCTAATCTCTTTTCACCTCCTCACTACTTCATTCATTGTCATATGCATATAATACTTATATTACTCTTCACATTTGCACTGTTTACACAAATGTGAAGGAGAGAAAAAAAAAAGATATATACGTGTGTATATATATATACACGGTATATAAAGGTCAGTGCAATTGTATCTTTCTTTTTATATTCTACGTATATGAAGGCACTGTTATTCCGCTATACGGTTATTCAGAATCCTACAGGGATATATATACATACTGCGTTTGTATCAGTATTACAGAAGGTATTTTATCTAAAAGAAAATAAAGCCCAATTTTTCACTAAATGTTGCAATTGTGGCCATTAATCATTGTGTATAATCATTATTGTAATATGATTGACCTACAACTTGTTTTGCTTGTGGTTGTGTTTTGTTTTTCTACTTTTAGAAGGCATGCCAATGTTGGGGCTGTTAAATTATGTTTTAACAAGTATCTTTTCCCTCATGTCCAGATTTCTTGAGGACAACATGGCGTCCAAGAAATATCAATGTTCTATAAAACATCCCATCATCCCCGCAGTATAACCAAACCATGCATGCTCATTCTATAGTACAGTATGTGGCAACAGTGGCTATTAGCTGTATAGACAAGAGTGGCATTTCATCTCAAATTTGTGAAATTAGATATATCTAGCCATGGGTCATCCTTGGGTTACAATTTGTCACACAGGCCATCATAAAAGAAATCCACTACAGGTTATTCATTGTTTCATTCTTCTAGGATCAAGGAGTTGTAGGATGTGCCTGGGTGGATATGTGTACATCAATAGGACTGGCATTGCTTTCTCTTTATCTCCTTTGCTCACTGTGTGTATTTATATTCACTTTTTGTTGCAGTAATCCCTGGCTCTGCACTGAGTAGGTCCTCAACCCTCAAGCTTTGCTAAGGGACCAGCCTTTGCGAGTAATAAGAATACCAATTGTGATCTGAGGCTTTGTGGACCCCATGCCTCTGGGTTTCTTAACCATTGTCTTCTCTGCATAATATATCCTATAAAATATATTTCCTTTGTTTATATTCTGCATTTCACAGCTGTTCTAACTTGACCTGCTCCTTGTGCAACTTAATTCTTGCTTATTGCTTTTGTCTATGTCTATTTGTATTACTAGTGTTTTTGATATGGTTATCCAGATGACAAATAACTTTGTAAGATAATATATATTATATATACACACACACACACAGGTCAGATGTTACATAGTCATTTTCAATTCATTCAGTGTTTGGTTTGTATATTTTGCTCATTTTGCTTAGATAACACTTGAAATGATTCAGTGTTGACCACAAGTGTGAGATAATGGCAAAGTTCTCTCTAAGTAAATAATGTATTAAAATGTGTAGTTAAATTAAGCAATGCCACAGGCAGAATATATACAATCCTATCACCATAAGACTTACTTTGTTTAATGCAGTAAATTAAACTCTTAAGTGAAGGACCTTAAATGTATGTTTGCTTGCTGATATTCCTTGCATTTCAAGATCTTTGCCTTCTGCATTCCGAAGTTATTGTAAGCTTTCCTGCTTGGGTATCTCTTCTAACTGGCGTTTCTTTTTTTTCTCTCCTGTCTTTGTCTCTCTATAGCTTCTTTTAATCTGTTTTGGCCACCTGAAGAGGGGATTGCAGCTTCAGACACAACTTGCACCCAATTCCTCTTCTTGTCTTTCTCATTGCATCAACCTTTTTTAAATAATCTTCCTTCCTTCTGCTTTGTTGTGGTCTTATGTTGGCTCACATGGTATTTTTGACCATAGAGGTTTTTGACCAACTTATTCAGGTGTATCAAGGCGAGGTTGAACCCATCACCAACCGAATTAGCTATTGTGTCTTATTAAACAGACTGCTCTTGTGTAATTGACAGTTTATGACAATGAACAAGTCATCAAACCCATCACTAATGCATCATTTAAATTCTGACAGTTCAGCTAAAAAAAATATTGGCTTTTTTCCCCCCACACAAAACTGTAATGACCTGCACTATGTTTGTTTTTGTTTTCTTGTCCTGTGGGTTCTGAGGTGGTAGCTTATGCCACACATGAATGAGACGTGTGAATCCATCAAGGCCTGCTAATGAACGTGATTGACTCATTCAATATGTAGAATTGGATAGGGTTTATTTTTTATGGGAAGCCATTTATTTTAGTCGGAACTTATGTTTATTGGATAGCATTCTTGATCAATAAAAAAACACCATATAACCAAATGAGGTTAAAAAAAGGTTTCGATCTCAGACAAAAGCCAAAGCAATATTTATGTTGAGCACTATTTTGACAAATTACTTTGTCCCTGCTTGAATACCATGTAGGTCACTTCCAGTGCCCTTTTACACATGTGCTTTAACAATCACCAGCCTGAGCCTATTCTGTATTTTGCATGCATATTCTTTTTACTTTATCACTTTTGTGATCTTGACCTCTCCTTGTTTTGTTTGCCCTCAATTTACTGTTTTATTTCATATTCATTGCTGTTTAGTTTGTCCAGTGGATTTCACAAATGTATATTTGCTCTGTGCTATATCAGTACCCTTTTCTTTCCCAAATATTACTATAAGATGGAGTTGGTCTAAATCCCAGATAAATACTGAAGAATACTCCTGCATTTATATAATTTATAATGATATATTTTGTGTATTGAAGTGGAGATTTGTTGTTTATGAAATATGATCTTTGAACGTGAACTTCTTTCAGTGTAAAGTAACATTTTGAAGTCAGAAATTGGCATACATTTTCTAGCATCTGCCATCACTTCTTGTAGTCATATACCCTTCCACGGCACAAATTACAGTATTACAGTTTCTGACTGTAGTTGAATTCCGTTAATGTACATTTTCAATAAAATTGTGAACCAATTGCCTTGCCTTGTTTTTAATTCCCAGCATTTAAGCCCAATTTTTCTTTTATATATCCAAGTTTTATAGGCTTTGAAACCTCAGAGTGTCCTATTTAACATTGTTTCACTGGGTTGATAGATGTTAGGGAGTGTACGTTTAAAATCCACTAGAGGGGGCTGGTTGACAGATTTTATCTTTTAAAAAAATGTCATTGCCCCCCCCCCCCACCCTTCATATTTTTTTTGGGGACCCCCCCTGCGTGACTTGAGGAAAATGCATGGCCCCCCCTCCCCAATAAACTATATATATATATATATATATATATATATATATATATATATATATATATATATATACATACACACACACACACACACACACACACACACACACACACACACACACACACACACACACAAACAGTACTAGGAGACAATAAAATGAATGCTGACCTATTAATATAGCACCCTATTTGACAATTGATTGATTGATTGAGGGTACAGAACAGTACAGTTCATTGATACAAGATCAACTAAAAGGACCACCAGAACGCTTTTGGGATTAAATGTGGGTCTCTTTGTACTCAACTAATACAGAAAGGGTCACATTCTCATACATAATTCGGTAGTCAGTGCGAAATTATGGAGGGAAGAAGCTGCAACATTCTTGCATATAGGATACGTTTGCTCCACTTTGTCAACCGCAACAAGGAATCGCTTAATAGTCCACGTCTGTCCACGGTACATGTATGTATCCAAGCTGCTTAATAATGCATCCTCCATCTCCCTGTGTTTCTTAATTCTTCAAGTTCAACCACAATGTAACCAGGCGGTAGCCTAGCCCTATTTACCTCGGAAACGGGCGATCAAAAAATAAAACGAGCGGCGGCCAGCAGACTCGCAAAATCTTGCAATAAACCAAACAGCAACTACTTTAGCAAGATAACGTCTCTCTCTCTCTCTCTCTCTCTCTCTCTCTCTCTCTCTCTCTCTCTCTCTCTCTCTCTCTCTCTCTCTCTCTCTCTCTCTCTCTCTCTCTCTCTCTCTCTCTCTCGCTCAGTCTCTCTCTCTCTCTCTCTCGCTCTCTCTGTGTGTGTCTGCGCTCCGCGCATGAAGCGTCTCCATTTGGACATGTTTTGGCACAGAGCGAGAGAGATCGAGACCCACAAAGACCCATATTACAGTATATTATGCCTATTACCCTACTGGTATATAGAAGGATTCCTTTTATCTGACTGAGCAACTCCTCACATATAGGTCTACACTATATGCGCGATAGAGGGTAAACTGTAGCTATCGAAACCACGGTTTTTGGGGGGATTGGGAATGTCACCTTACAGGATTACGTTTTGTTCTGGTTTAAGTTCATCATGGCTCGGTCAATTATGAAGCGATTAAAACAAATAAAACGTCACCTCATTCCTTGAAAAGCCTCACTTCCATGAGCAATGACTATTGTGTCCCTATTACATCTAAAGATTTAAACGTTGGCTGAACTGCCAGTGCGCCATGCTGTGCGCTCCCAAAATGAACAAACTGATAGTGCGCACAGCGCACTGCCACCCTGGCAATGCCGATACGAAATTAATAGGGCATTCATATTATTCAAGTCATTATACAGCCTACCAAAAGCTGTATGGTTTAAAGTAGGCCTAATTAATATAGCCCTGTAAAGCCCTGTGTTGGTTCTGTCTGTTCGCTTCACAATCACTTTTGTAGAATGCAACACAAACTCAAATTTCTCTTTGTGTCATTTCCTGACAGTCGCTCTAAGGAAACTCTTACATTTAAATGCATTAAACTCTCTTTTCTGATCGCTGATCTTCTCTCAACTTTGGCCATTTTCCTCCTCCCCAGCGGAGCACTGCGCCGTCAGCGCCGAGTCGCCGACTGCGCCCAATGAATGCGTTCGTTCCTTGTGGTGAGATTTACAGAAGCGGAATATACCAAGTCAATCAGGGGGGACTTGATAAATATAGGGGAGGAAACACGTATGAAAAATAACAAAAGAAAACATTTTTTAATACAAAATTCAACAAATGAAAGTTGCATGGACCCCCCTCCAGCCAAAATAAAAAAGTCATGGTCCCCCCTGACAATCAAATTATTATTTGAGAACCCCCCCCCTTCATGGACTATACCAACCTTAAGTATTAGACGAACACTCCCTTAACAGTGTGGCTTAACCAGTACGATATGTCATGTAGGTCCTAGTCATGACATCCTTTGTGTCCAGTTTTTAAAAATTTTGAAAGATCATTCTGTGCATGAAAGGTGTGCAGCTATACAAATAGTGTAGGCCTAATAGCTGTAGGTGCATTTGCAATGCAACTGAAAACCATGTCACAGCATGTATCAGCAGTCAGTGGTTCCCAAACCTTTTAGCTCGAGACCCCAAAGTGAAATTAGACGTTCGCCCGGGACTCCAACTAGTGAAAATATGTCAGCAGATCTACATGCTCTCAATGTATTTATTTATATTTATTTCTAAAACATACATTTATATTTGGGGAGGAGAAAATATATATTTTATTAGAGAAATAAAATAGGATATTTACATACAAAAATGGGAATTAAACAAAAATGGGAATTAAACAATCCATTACATGTCACAGACTGTAGAGGGCGCTAAGGTGCAGATCATGACCAGAGAGTGCCTTCAGATCGTTGCAAAGCATCATGGGCCATTGCGGTGACGGTCAGTCAGACGCCATGATTTTGACAGTGCTCGCACAGAAAATGGACGCTTAGGGGAAGTTTTCGTAACATTTCTCGCCGCCTGTACGTCTTTTTAGGGCCTGTTTTGCTGCAGTAGTTGACCCCGTAGTTGTTGGCACACGTCTCACGAACGGACTGCGCCGCTCCCGTGTTGTGTCCGTAGAGCGACGCGTTCACCGGGGGGGAAGTCAAAGCGAAGCCTGCCGAAGGGAAGCGGGGCTGCTGGTGCTGTTAGCAGTTAGCTCCAGACTGCTAGGCTAGCTAGCTAGCGAGCCCAGCTAGCTAGCTGGCGGTCCCGTCCAGTGTAACAATCATATTGGTAGCTAAGCTAAACCGTCCGGTCCAAAGATAAGACCCAACCAGAGAGCATCCACCGGGACCAAGGTGGGCTACACCTAGAGGTAGGAAACCATATCGATCACTGGGCACATCTTGGGGAAGGGTGAAGAAAAAGATTTCCGATGAAGCGGCTAAAATAGCCGATCTACAGGCTCACAACGCGTCGCTGGCTCCACGCGTTGTAAGTCTGTAGATCGGCTATTTTAGATGCTCGACGCCGTCGTACGACGGATCACAAGCTGGGCCTACTGCGTCACTCTGAGCAGTTTAGGCCCGACAGACCCCACCAAATGAATATACGTCTTTACTTGATGTGCATCAGATTCAGGTCAGAATGATTACATAAATAGTTCTCAAAGCAATTCATTTACAATTCAAAGCAGCTTTATTGGCATGAGAACACATACGTTTACATTGCCAAAGCAAGGGTCAAAATATAAAGGAATTGGGGGAACATAATACAGTGGGGGGGGGGTTACAGCATTGTAAACAGACTTGTCACATCACATTGTGTCGTATATATATTTTGGAACTCAATACGATTTTTCAGCTCTGTTTATACTGTATGCAGTAGGTCTAGATGTCACTCAATGGTTTAACATATTACATTAATAGATTTCAAAGCAAAGCTATGCGTTCAGACTTCAGACCTCGACTATGATCACCATGTAACGGTCTTCACAGAGAACAATATAGATGTTAACATGTATTACTCATCGGCTAGAATCGGCTGTTGTGTTATTACTGTTCACAGCAGTGATTGTCAATATCAAATGAATAGCCCCCATTTATTCGATACAATGTTTTGGAATCCAATTAATATACACTCTACACTCCCCAGTGTTTAACCGTGAGGTTTCAAATAAAATCAAATGGACCCATAAGGCCAACAAGTAGGTCAGTTTTGTACCATTTCTATGCTCAAGAATCACAAGCTTGTTGGTTTCTGAACATTTCGCTGGGAATCGGCTGCTCTCAAAGACCCCTGGAAGTCCTGGACCCACCTTTGAGAAACAGCAGTGCTTCTCAAAAGGTTTCATGTCACTATGTATTTGGCCACAGACAGTCCCCCATCTGAAATGGTTTTAGGATTTATGTAAAAAATATTAGATATAAAAGCCCACAGCACAAAGTGACACGCTGTGTGCTTGTAGATCACCTATTTTTGAATAGCCAAGATATGAACGGTTAAAGTGGTTAAAATGATTGTGATGCTGCATTAACTACTTCTGTTGGGGACCGACTGGAACGCCCCTGGGGGTCACCGGACCCCCACCTTGAGAACCACTGGTTTACAGCTTATCATTTGCCGGACACACTATTTGCGTTACGTATGTGTTTCTATCATGAGCTGTTATACTAAAAGTCTTCTTTCATAACAGGTATGGCCCAGATGTGATTCGGAAGGTACTGGGTGATGGCAGAAGGGATTGACATAGGCGAAATGCCCTCCTTTGACCCGACTCCAAGTTCTGATGCAAAAAAGAGACCCAATTCATCTGATGGCAGTGAGTGTTCAATGTTCATTGTATATTTATGTGTTGCTCACACAAAACGTTATTTGTGATGGCCCATTTTGATATTTTCACTTTGAATGTAATATCTAGCTGTAACATAGGGTTAGAAAAGGTTTCTGCCATTTTCACAAGAATGAAATAAAATAAATATGGCTTTATATGAGACATTGGTTTTGTTTTAACAGTACATACATTTAAAGCTCACAATCTACCATTGTGTCACATTGTTTATTTGTTAATGAAAGTGAACCTCCAAAAAGGACATGGAATTTTGCATAATTTGCTTATATGAAGAAGTAGAAGTTGGGCATGTGTGGGGAAATGCTCTAGCTCAGCTGTTGGTGACTTCACAACCATCGTAACTATTACCTGTATTTTGTCCTATCTTGTCACAGGAGACGAGCCCATGAGGAAAATGCCAGTATCAAAATTTGGTTCCAGACCGCGGTTTGAGCCTGTGCACTTTGTCAGCGGTGGTAGCAGTGGTGGATCTGCTACTGATGAGAAGGAAAACGATAAGGAGCGCAGGAGGAGCGAGTCATTCGGTGCGAGACAGTGGGACTCGCCACACTCCACCTACAGCAGCAGTCGAGCTCAGGGTTCCTGCTCAAGGCCTGCTTTTGACAGAGTGCCGTCACACGGTTCTGCTTCTGACAACTGGCGATCCAATAGTGATAGAGACAGGGATAGAGACAGAGACGTACCCTCAGGTAGCACCAGTGGCTTTGGCTATGGAGGCAGAGGATCCACGTCAAACTATATGGCAAAAACGCAGCAGGACTATACAGCCAGATATGAAGCCCATGGTTCTCGGAATACAGATGGCTATTCTCAGCCCAGCAGAAATGATGGTTATGGAGGAGGGAATAGATCAGGTGGTTGGGATTCAGGACGTCAAGGCTTTGGCTTTGGGCATCAGGAGCGGCCTTCCTCGAGCAGGCCATTCAGCAGAGTCTACAACAGTCCTGGAAGGAGCAGTCCCACCACAGAGTCAGGGTTGACATCAGTCTCTCATCAGCCCCTTGCCATAGCTCAATCAACAATGGAAGAGAAGCAAAGGCTAGTAACCAGTGTGGCGTCTGCATTAGCTATTTCTTTTAGAGACCCCATGTTCATGACGGGAACTGACTCGCCAAACTACAACTTCATGTTGAGCCGTAGCATCCAGGCCTGTAAAACCAACCCAGAGTACATTTATGTCAACCTCAAAGATATTCCTCATGCTGACTTGCCGAAGAACAGAAAAGTACCAACAGATGGCTATGCCTGTGAACTGAGATGTCAGTGTGTATATCTAGCAACTGGATACTCGGGCAGCAAAAATGGGGCCAGGGACCGTGCCTCTGAGCAGGCTGTTAAACTCTTCCTGAAACCAGTTGAGGTGCGTGTGGTGCAGCGCAGATATAGATCATCAATCGTCACTGACATAGTGGTATGCCAAATGCATAGCCCCACACCACCCTTTTTACCTGCTCTCCGAAACCCAGAGGATAAGCCGACACCCAGCTCAAAAGGCCAATATGAGCCGGACGGACGGAAGCACTGGACAGAGTTTGTGGTTGTAGACAATGCCCACGATGCCATCTGCATACTAAACAACTCTGCTGCCTTTAACCGAATGAAAATTGACTACAAATTTGACCCTGTCCCCAACAGCAGCTTTTGGCTGTGTAGCGTTTTCTTGCAGGATGAAATGGTGGCACAAGCGAGGGGCACTAAAAAGAGCTCAAAACATGCTGCAGCTGAAGAGGCAGTGAGGAAACTTCGCATGAACCAGGCTGAAAGGCAACAGCAGCAGCTACAGCAGGAGCAGCAACAGCAGCAGCAGCAACAACAGCAGCACCAGCAGTCACAGTATTCCAGAGGAAATTATCAATCAGATGCCTCTAGTGGACGCTTTGGACAGCAGGGTGTCAGGAAGAAACACTTGAGTGAGTTGGTTATCCTCGAAAACTCACAAAATGCCATCTGCATCATTAATGATACAGCTCAGTTTAACAAAGTCGCTGCTGATTACAAGTTCACTGTTCTACCTGACCATCGCTGGAGATGTGAGGTTTTCCTGGAGGGCCAGTATGTAGCTGCAGGCATTGGGCCCAAGAAAACGGTGAAACACATTGCAGCAATGGAGGCCCTAGCCACCTTGCGACAAACACAGGCTGTGGTGAAATCGAACCTCAGGAAGGAGGGCCATGGTGACGCTATATCCCGCCACCAGATCCTGGCTCGCTCTGGTGAAGAGGCCATGAAGCAGGAGATAAAGGAGGACAACATTGGAAACCAACTGCTCCGCAAAATGGGTTGGACAGGTGGTGGTTTAGGTCGCGATGGGGATGGCATTGCTGAGCCCATTAAGGTCAAGGAGCAGTTCTCCAGAGAAGGACTGGGTATGGACGTGTACAACAAATCTGGAAACCAGCTCAGCAAGCGTGATATTGAGGACATCATCCGTAATTATGCCAGTTCAGAACGCCAGGATGACCTACGCTTCTCCACTGACCTCAACAATGATGAACGCAAGCAGATCCATCAGATATCGCAAAAGTATGGCCTACGAAGCAAGTCCTATGGACAAGGCAGGCAACGTTTTCTTATTGTCAGTCGCAAAGTACACAAAGACCAACTTATTGGCCAGCTGTTGCAGGAAGGACAGGTGGGACGATATGAGCTGGTGAAACCTCAGGCATCTCACTGATTTGCATGCATAGCCCTAAATTGTCACAGACTTGGACTTAAGAACACAAATAACCCACAAGTTGAACTGTAAAGCTTATACTTTGTTGTGATAACTGTACAACGCATCAATAGGTATTTTTTAGCAATCACCTCACCAATCGTGTCTGCATTCCTTTGCCATTAAATATAGTTAGTATATTTAGCTGCAACAGGGGCTTTCGGGTAAATGCATTATTTTGTTGTCTTGTTTTGTCTCTTGCCATTCCACAAGTCCTGTATTTGGATCACTTTTGCACAGGTTTGTAGAGTGCTTTGTGATGCCAGGTCCTGATGCTTCCATTGTATCTTGATAAAAAAAAATATTGGGAGGGGAGGGGAAGTCACCCAAATATGGCTGTTTTCTAACCAGTGTTTTCATAGTTTCTCAGTACTTGTGGGTTCTTTGCCTCATATGAACATCGTTGAACTTGACGTTTTAGACGGTGTTTAAAGACAAGGCAGGCAGTGACGTCAACTGTAGCTATCAGCTCATACCAGTTTCTCTGTATTGATACATCTCTTTGCTGCAGTACCACTTGCAGTGTTTACTCTTAAACAGCAGAACACTCAACGCTGCCACCATCAGTTGGAAAAGCAAATTTCACGGGGGAAATGTGTAAGCTGTGATCATGCTCAATGTCTGATGTATTTGTTTTCGTGGGTACAGTTGAATTCATTGAATTGTCTGCTTGTTTTCACAGCCGTAATAACTGAATAAATTAAATCTGATAACCATCCATGGGCTGAAATTACCTGATTTTTAAACTGTAGCCCTCAAGACCAGTCAAGACAAAAAAAGGCAGACATATGTATATTTATTTTATTTACAATAAGAAAATGTACATTTTGTTACATGGGTTACCAGTGCAAAGTTTGTTGAAAACAGTGCCTTGGAAAATGGGACACTACATTAGCAGACTGTATAATCAGCTAATCTGTTATAGTAGCTGATAGTACAGGTTTACAGAATCCATGAAAAATTGTGAAATTCTGCATGAAGCAAAATGTATGCCACTGCCTGGAAAGGCACATGTCTTTCTATCAAACATGGACCCGTAGAGTCCAAGGCGTGTCTTGTAAATGCAGATTAGATAATGATCAGTATTCTAATCTGATTTACCCAAAAAGGCAATGATTGACAGCATGTTAGGAGGGATGCATGTCCATGCCACATAATTCTCTTATTGACCATACACTCTCAAAGGCATTTAATTGGGGGCAGGGGTAACCAATCAACCCATAGAAAACCACCCTTGACTGTAAATCTGCAGTCTGGATCCACAGCAAACCACACAGCAACCACATCTAATTGTTAATTACCATAATCATCCAAACACTTAAAAATAAACAGATACAAAAGTGACAACTGTCAGGCTAAACTTTTGTTGAAAGTGGAGGGAGGTGCTGGGGCATGTAACCAGATATAACAAGGTACATTTACTTAAACAAACATTATGCTATTGCCCAACAACAGCATTCTGTAGGAGGGAATGCCACAACACAAGAGCATACAAACTTAGCAACAGCTAGGGGACAGACAAATATACTTATGAATTTAAAGGATGTGTCATGTCATATTTCTTGTGAGACTTTTTTTTTCTTCTCCTTTTTCTTGATCTGTGGTTCCATTTGATTTGGGGCAGGGCATTCATACTTTGAACAATCACATGGACATGGGTCAACAGTCGCGCCAACTCTGTTCGACAATAGCAGAAACCCTCTTCTCATATTCCCGCTTGTTCTCCTGGTAGAGCTGGGCTGCCTGGCTGTTGGCTGGGCTGTTGGGATTTGGCTCATCCAGTAAAGACTGGTTATGCAACACAGAAAGAACAGGAGTGAGGGTGGAAGAATTTTATTGCAATGATGTTCATTACTCGCATGAATCTGAGGGTTTGCATGATACGGCAGGTGAGACGGGTGATCAGTCAGTATTAGTACAATAAAGACAAAATACAGTATCATGCGGTCATTCAAAACAATCTGCCCTTCTATTCACTACAACAGCATACACCCACTAATTCACATATATCCATCAATCTACGTATACTGTATGTCTGCTGTAAATCTTGTCAATTACAATATACCTGTATTGAAGTTAAGATTGAGGAGACATCATATGTTGGACTCCAACGATTCTGAAGAATGTCTAAGCATATACTGCCATCTGCATAAACTGCGGAGGGAGGGAGGGAGGGGGTAAAAAAAACAAGTTTAGTCTTCAGATTAAATCAATTGCATTTGAAATGTCTCATAATAGAATGCTCCCAGCAAGCAACTACTTACCATTTGGATGAAACATTTTGGAGACAAAACGCACAGTCGGAGGTTTATTTGGATATTCTTCTGTAAATTCAATGGTGAGTTTAAAAGTTCCTGCAGGGAAAATAAAAAAATATTGAGTATTAAAAATACATAGCAGGACAATAGCTAGCTCTGGTCCATAGCGTTAGTGGAGTTCTCCCTAACGCTATGTTCCTCTACATCCGTATTCCTTGGCAAAACCGGAAAACCCCGCCGTCTGGTCCGAAAATAACAAAAACTGTTTCGCCCCTCATCAAACCAAAGGTATCAGTGGACAGTTGAAAGCTTACTCTACTTAGTGGAAGCGGGCTGAGCCCCCCACCACACGATTAAAATACATTTCTAGGGCATAATGAAAAATGTTCTACCGGATGGAGACTCCATTTCTTCTCGTTTTTCACTATTTGTCGTCGCCATCAAGGTGCCAACTCACTACTGCCGCGCAGGTCAGAGGACCGAATTACAATGAGCATTAGTCTCACTGGGTGTTATTCAACTCTGCAACGTTGGAAGCGCTGTTTCGTAAAAACCTGGAAGAGCGTCTCCATCCGGTGGAATATTTTTCATTTTGCCCTAGAAATGTATTTTAATCGTGTGGTGGGGGGCTCAGACCTCGTCCACTAAGTAGAGTAAGCTTTCAACTGTCCACTGATACCTTTGGTTTGATGAGGGGCGAAACAGTTTTTGTTATTTTTGGACCAGACGGCGGGGGGTTCCGGTTTTGCCAAGGAATACGGAGGTAGAGGAACATAGCGTTAGGGAGAACTCCACTAACGCTATGGACCAGAGCTAGACAATAGCATGCCCATCTGTCTCCCATTCATTGTCTTTTTTCCTACTCTCCAGTTACAGAAATGTGTCTTGTTAGGACTAAGGCCGATTCTAAAAATGCCTTCTAAATCCTGACCCAAGTTTTTTGAAAAATGTCAATTATTTAATCAAAAATTACAATTTATGTTCCTAAATACAGTACTGTACATTGCAACAACTACCCCAAAAGGGGTTTCCGTCCAAAATGGGTGAAGGGATTTGGAAAGAACATAAAGACTAACCATCTTCAAAAGGTGTTCCCTCCGGTCTAAAAGAGAAGAGACAAGACTTGAATGAATACATTTGAAAGGCATTTTTCATGTCCTCAAATTAAAGTTACACTGTAACAGACATCAACTATATACAAATAAAACATTAACCTTAGCTTTAATCATGCATTTCGAATAATGGTGTATAATGAATAATGAAGAAAAAGTATTCAATATTACCTGCACACTGCACAGTGCACAATGCCAAACCTGCACTGTACAAGCGCAAACTTTATTAGGAAAGCAACATTTCAGCAAGGCAACCAACCAACCAATCAAGCAAGCAACCTGAGGAAGGAGGTCCTTCTAGTGACCGAAACATTCCTAATAAAGTTTGCTCTTGAACTTTTTGTAATTTTTGTCATTATTTTTTCTCGATTATATGCCTTGCCTACACACTAGTATGTGAAAGGTTTATTGCCACTTACCCAAAAATGACAGCATTCCATACCATGATATTATTTTCTGATGGAGCACCACTTACTCCAGCTGGAGGATCTTCTTGCAGCCTGACAAAATACAGTAAATAGATCACGGTTTTACAAGGTGTAATTATTAGCCTTAAAGGAGGCTCAATTTAGATAGAAACAACAATCATCACTAGCTTCTTTCCATCACTGCTTCAATAAACGCACTATTACACTACAACAAAACTCATGTTATGTAGTTCTGGAGGTTGAGGTTAATTTGTCCACATAGTAACTTTGGCCAACTCTTGTAACCTTATATTCAACTAACCAAGAATACACACTACATCATGCTAAATTAACGTCATTGCTCTCCTAGCCTCGGAAACCCAGGCTTTTTATTTTGGCGATAGCAGTCTCCAGTCGTGGCTACTTAGCTTCTTTGCTATCGTTGTTAACAAACATATTCCATTTCTACACCTAAATATTGTGATTAATATTTAGTACAAAAAAATACACTGACAATGTTACAATCGATGTTGTTATTCTGTACTTTTGTCCATACTTTGCGTAGTACACTGTCTGTCGGCTAAAACAGCCTTACACTCACACCTCGTCGTACGTAGGTGTCGAGCGTCAAAAACAGCCGATCTACAAGCTCACAACGCGTAATGGACGCGACGCGTCGCGAGCTTGCAGATCGACGGAGTACGCCGTAAATGTTAGCGAGCTAGCTTAATGGTCGCTAGCGTTAGCTGTCTCCCTTGTTTTTAACGTGCTTACCGTTTAAAATCTCTCATTAAACGTCTTCTCGCCGGGGTTGACATTCTAATTCACGTAGAGGTCAGAAGGTTCAGCATACATTTGTTGGATTGGCGTTCGAGAAAATGAGTTTTCTTACTAATGAACTAAATTCCAATAAATGCTAACCTGGCTAACGGCTGCTAGTATCTGACTACTGCCTTCACTGGTCTCAAGTGATAGGACGATACCACACTACGGGGGGTGGGATTTCAGCCTTCACATTTAGACCCAGACACGACCATGGATGAGAAGGATACTTGCCATGGATGGACTTGGTGGACACGACACATTTACTAGCATAAAAATGCAGACAAACTTAAAACATAATAATGTTTTGTCTTTTTCTATTTTTTGACTGCTTATGACTCAGAATAAAATGTACGTACGCCCCTGTTTTTAAAATGTGTGTCATTCCCAGGCCTGTCAGAATCCAGGAGATTTTTTTTTTAACCCTAACCCCAAAACGTATTAACAGATATATATTTCCCTGTGTTCTGTTGAATTTTGTGCATGTTTGATACATTTATCAGGCTTGCTTTACTAGCATGGGTAGGCCTACAATTTCAGCCTTAAAATGCCAAATGTAGGTGTACAGATTTGATGACTGAAGCAAAGTAAGACATCTTTAATAATGACTTCTCATCTTTAAGTCATTACTTTAGTGAATATCTATATGATCTTGCATGCATTGCCCCCACCCCTAAAGCGGGTCCTCCCCCAGAAAATCTTTAACATAGTAGATTTTATCTCCTGTGTTCTGGTGAATTTTGGGAGTTTGATACCCAATCCAGGAGATTCCCAGGAGATGGGTTCAAAATCCAGGAGACTCCTGGGAAATCCAGGAGCATTGACAGCATTCCAGTAAAACATTGCGTCATGAGTCGTAAAAACCACTTACAGGCAGCAGCCGTTCGCAACTGGTAAAAAAATGAACCTAGCCCAACCCTACCCTCCCCTGCCCCTTCTTTGTATATACTGTTTGTTTAGACTTACTGTTTTCTTTTTTGTTTTTCTTTACATATCTACTGCATAGTACTGTGTTCTATTTGTCTGTCATTCAATGTTATATGAGATACTTCAATGGTTTCCAGTGGAAATAAGCTTAGTCTTTTCATGGATCTCCTTTTAGTAGACCTTGTACCAGTGAACTGTACCGTCATGAAACTGTACCTTTTCCTATGCAAACTTCTAATAAAGTCTTCAATCAGTAACTTTACCCATATTGATCGGTCCCTCTGTTGTAAATTATTAAAATTGTCTTCTTTTACCCATTTTCTCTGTATCATTTTAATGACTGAGAAGCAGTGGTGTAAAGTAACTAATTACATTTACATTTAGTACTGTACTTAAATACACACTTTTGAGATATTTGTACTTTACTTGAGTATTTCCATTTTTTTGTAATTTTACCTCCATTCCACTACATCATTCTCAGAGGTAAATATTGTACTTTGACTTCACTACAATTATTTGAGCACTTTAGTTAATAGTTGATTGATTGATTGAAGACTTTATTAGAGGTTTGCATAGTATTTCTACATTGCAGTATTGACACTTTTACT